>NC_052132.2:33735767-34045970 GCF_016086655.4 Lepeophtheirus salmonis | reverse complement strand
TCAGCCACCTCTATCTCCTTCTGCAACTAATATGAGGTAATCTAGAGAAAGGCTTCTCCAGGATGCTTAAGGATTGCATTATACATATTGTGTTCTCTCCAGATTTCGACGTGGGATTCCGGAAAACAAATATTGGAATGGATCTGATTGTGAGCATGAGGCACGAGTGAGTGCCTTTGGAGGGAAATATACACTCTGTCTTTTCCTCCAAAGATTTGGTGATGATCCAATCATTACTTCCTCCAAGTTGGATTACTCGAAAATCAATGTTACCGTTTTCTCCTCTGGAAATGAGACAATGGACATACCTCTCCATTCCTTTGATCTGAAATTTGCAACGGGATTTGTAAAAGGGGAGCCATTTACTTCTGTATCTGGATTCATTATGGATAATCATTTTTACGGAACAGTGATTATGAGGGATACAGTCCATTACCTTGAACCACATCGGCGAAAGTCCAGAGATATGCATATTTTAGGAAATGGACGTAAAACACTTCTTCACAGGTAAGGAAAATTGAACCGTTCATTTTCTATAGATTAATTGTTATCCTTCCTCACTAGGCATAATCACCTTCAACCTCATTTGAATTATACTGAAGATCATGCAAACAGTCAAAACTCCTCAACACCTCTATATCATCAAGTCTGCGATCTTACCATTGTTGCAGATCATCTTTTTTTACAAGGATATTGGTGAAAATTCTCTTAATATTACTCTACTGCATATGCTTTGGCACGTCAAGGAAGCCAATAACCTTATTCGTTCAAAAGATTTTACGATTACAAATTTAAATAGGGCACAACGTCGCCATTGCTTGAGCTTTACAGTTTCTGAGATTTCAATATTCAAGGATGCTGAGTCCGACGTTAATCTTTTAAGTGGCACTTATAAGGTACCTGAGATATTTCTCAAACGCTTTTCAAGATATAATTTTGATGGATTTTGTCTTGGAATTCTTTTTACGAATAGAATTTTCAACGAATTAGTTCTTGGATTATCTTGGAGAGGTATGTTATAATTGAGATAGAGGTTCATTGTTGTGAATCTTTCATTATTTCTAAACTTAGGCAATCCCTTGACAAAAGGTGTTGGAGGCATTTGTCAGAGTAGAGTACGAATGAAGTCCGATAACAATGCTTATAGTTTCAATGCTTTATTCATAAGGTAGAGTTGAATCAAAATTGGCCAAGGGTCTGATTCAATTTCTTCTTATTATTTTTTTTTTCTTCTTCTTTAACAGTTTGAAATCTTCACAAGAACATCGCATACCTTTAAGAATGGGCGTTTTAAACTTGGTTCATGAATTACTCCATAGTTTTGGAGCACGCCATGATCCCGAACCAGCTCAGAACCCTTCATGCGTACCTAAGGATAAATGGATCAACGGTCGCTATCTCATGTCCAAATATTCCAATGATGGCCATAAACTTAATCATGAGATTTTATCACCCTGCACTGAAATGGCTGTAATTGAAAATCTAAAGAGTCATCATAGGACTAAATGTTTGACCCTTCACACTAAGTCAATTTGTGGTGATGGGATTGTACAAAATGAGGAATGCGACTGTGGGACTACGTTTCAGTGCGTGGCAGCAAAGTCATGCTGTATTCCTCACGAAGGCTTCAAAAATTCCGAAGCATGCACCCTTCATAAAGTAAAGTTGGACAATTGTACATTAAGCAATGTGGCTGAAACGAGTTATATCCAAATTAAAACCCCACATCCAAAGAATCAACGAATTATATATTAAGTTATTGTCCAAAGAATAGCACAGATAGATCGCATATTATACAATATATATTTCCATAGTTTTAGACCCAATATAATAACAATTTATAGAACGAATTAAAATGAACAACGTTTAAAAAATATATTTAATATTAATTAATGATGATGACAATAAATAAGATAATTCATATTTTTTTTTAAATATAAATATTACTTTGGCTAAACAAATACAACAAAATTAATCATTAGTGAATTTTTCTCTGTGCCGATGAAGGATGACTCAGTAGTCTAGAATAGAACTCTGGTCTACTCAACTTATTCCTGTGTTTATTCACAATTTCTTGGATCTTTAATTTCCGTTTGACATGAGGTGGCAAATAATTGTCTTGATCCAGGCGTTTCCTTGAAGACATATTTAAAGCTGTTTGCCGTACTAAGGACCCTAAGCATCTTCTCGAGACAACAACGCCATCAATTAAGGGAGTTGCGAGAGTGATGCTAAAAGAAAGTAATTTATTTAATAAGTCTATCCCTTACATCTTTTATGATTAAAAAATAACTTACCGAGTGGCCTGTCCTTGAAGCTTAATCCTTAGGAGTCCATTGTTAAGTGGCTGAATGAATATAATGCCAGCTTCTAACGTAGGAGCTTTACTCGAGCTATCATCAGTTGAAGTTACCTCAGAAATTAAATCTTCAATTGGAACATGAACGCAGTCCTCAAAGCTTTCCAGCCAAACAACCATAATTCGAAGTAGATCGTGGTCTTTGGAACTGGAGCTTGATCGCTTTTTACTTTGATTTTCGTTTGTGGGTGTACTTGCGCTACTTGTGTTAGTATTATCCAATTCCAGTATCATACTTTTACTGGATGAGGTTTCGCCTAGTTATTCAATTTAAAAATTTTCAATTGGTAAAATTTTGATATTATTTTGATTTTTATATAATTAATATTTTTTAAAAAAAGGAACAGAAGTGTTAATTCTACACATACTTGAGCATTGTAAATTTTGTTTCAAGGATCTACGATTCCCAAGTGTTGGAACAACGAAAGAAACTTCTTGAAGAGCATCAGCCCAGTATAATACATGATGATCTCCATTGAATATTCCTCCACCATGGTTAGGGATTTTGGGAGGTTTTGTAGGCTCGGATTGGCACCTCCAAGCCGTAGATATATGACCCGTCCATCCTGTATGCCTCCATACGTTGACTGGCCAACCCAAAGAAGCCAAAAATTCAAGAAAATGAGGGTGGACAGACTCAGAAGATTCCTTAAATAGAAAAAAAAATCTTAATAAATGTATTGTAATCCAAATTATTGAATGGTTCGTTATGTTTTGAATAGTTGTACAAAATCATTCTTAATATGTAATTGTTAAATAATTGTCCCATATGATGTTTCAAATGTGTAAGAGTGTACCATTTAATCACTTTAATAAGATTTCATTTATTTTATGTCTGTAAAATATCTTCAAATAAAGATACTCACTACATTACTAAGAATCTCATCGACAGTTTTTTGTCCGCGTGCCACATAGAAAATATGAGCCGTGTCCCAAGTTCTTGAGCTCAAATGGTCGAGACCCTCAAGATCACACATAAATTCTTGAGATTCAGCATTTAATGAAATGAGACGAGGTACCAAAGAGTCTTGATTGTCCTAAGGAATGAAAGTGAATCATCAGAATTTTTCTCATGCATATGAATATACTCCTTACTTGAAGAGCATTGAGTGAGAGAAGGCCTAAATGAGAGAGTATGAGTCGAGCAGTTTGAAAATCATTTTTGTTGTCTGGAGCAATGCACTCTGTATCAAGTTGGAATTGTCCACTATTGATACCCTGCTGTTTGTTGATGATATCATTTTCTAAAGCTGCTTGTTGATCCATTAGATGGGATAGCAAATCCAATTCTTGTGCTGCTCTTTCATCCCCTGCAACACTTTCAACCGCAGGAATGGATTTGTCTCTAAATTATATTAATCTATTAGTGTTCATTTCAGGAATGATATTTAGATAAAATAAATCTACATACGCTTTACAAAGAGGAATTCGATCAATGGATTCAGGGAAAAACTTTGGACTATGCTCTGTTTTGATACCCATCTCTCCGAGGGGAAGTGGTCTACCGGGATTATCATAGCTAGATTTATTTAATCCAGATTTATGCCGAGGTAAATGACGAAGTTGAGAACTCCACGCAAACCTCCCGGAAGAACATCGTAAAAGAAGTGTGACTGATGGTATTCTTTCCTCCATATCATCTATAAAAAAATGTATAATAAATTAGATCCATGCAATATATAGTAGACAAATATTACTAAATGATTCTTCTAGAATAGCAACTATGACCGAATTGTCCACAACAAAGTAGCGATAGTGTTTAATGGCTTCCTCCATAGTCAGAGAAGAGGCAGTTGAATTAGGCAAATTATTAAGATGCTGTAAGCAAGAGACTTCGTTCATCAAGGATGAAATCGACTCTGCTCCACAAGGAGAAGGAAAGTACTCTGTTTGCTCAAGGATACAATTGAGCAAAGACTCGGCAGAATCCTTAACACGCCTTGAGGCTGGACTTAAACTTTTTTCTTCCTAGAAATATATCAATATATAATTGATTATCACATATTCATAAAAGTGGGGTCTTACCTTGCATATCGGAGTATCTGATGCCTTATTCTTGGATTTTGTTCCAGAAATCCCCAATTCCACAACCTCTAGAACAGTAGCAATACATTCTTTATCTTGCAAAAGATAAGGATGATGCAGTAGCCAAACTTTGCAGCAATGAAAGGCAGCGACAATTGAGCTATGAAGATCTTTTGAATGGGCAGGGGGTGGACGAGAGCATTGAGTCACAATGTAGTCACATATCCACTTTACGGCTCTTTTGCACTCCAATGCATCTATTAAATATAAATTAATCATTAATACATTGCTTAAAACAAAAGCAATTTGTTAGAAGGGATGATACAATAATAGTTATTAATGAGTTATGCACATAATTACTTCTCAACTTCCTCGCTGCATTGAAAAAGTAAATGAAAGAATATTTTAAGGAAAAAAAATAATAAATAAACTTTAGTTGTCAGGGGCGTTCGCAGAGGGTGGGATAGAGGGGCTCTAGCCCACTCCCTAAACAAAGTAATTTTTGCTTTTTAATAGAAAATTTAATATTTGAAATTTAATTCAAATTTTTTTCTCAAAAAATTCTATATTTGAAATAAAATTTATACATCAAATGTTTATCCAAAATATTTAATATTTTTTTTTTTTCCCCCAATTTGTGAACAGCTTCGGATTTTTGAAATTTTTTCCCAAAAAATTTAATATTTGATTTTTCTTCAAAAACTTTAATTTTTGTGAACAACTGTGGATTTTTGTAAATAACTGTTGATTCTTGAAATTTTTTGCCAAAAATTTAATATTTTGAACAGCTTTAGATTTTTGAAATTTTTTTCCAAAAAATTTAATATCTGCTTATTTTTTCCCAAAAAATTTAACTTTTGGTGAAGAACTGTGGATTTTTGAAAAAAATTTTTACAAAAAATTAAAGTTGTTTGATTTTTTTTTTTTAAACAATACCCCCTCCCCGAAAAAAAAAATATATATATATATACACATGTAATCATGCGGACGCCCCTGGCTGTACATATTTCAAGGAGACATTTAAAGAGGAATAAACAATTATAATTAAATAATTAAACTCGTAGTATAATGATTAATTATATTTATAAAAATTATGAACGCATAATATGAGAAATCCTTGCCAAAAGAGTTCACGAAAAACTACTCATAACAGCTTCTATCTACATGAATGATGGATTCGAAATTGGTTGTCTTTAATACCAACATATTATTTACTACATCCATCAACCTTCTCTACCCACAAAAAGAATAGGCATCTACGTACGTAGATATGACAATTCATAAGCGGGGGAAATAAAAGAATGTAGGAATTTTAGGAAGAGTACATGGTAGGGGGTACCATGTATTTAGAGAAGGGTACTACTCATTTGATATTTACACACAGCAATATTTACACATGTCAGATGCGTACGTAGATAAATAATGACTATCACACCATATCATCATCCACACCTTTGGGAAGGAAGAGGGAGGCTCCAAGGACAAGGCTAGCGATGAAGAAACATCCTTTTCGTCACATCACTATTATAAAAGAATCAAGTCCGAACATATACATTCCCAGAAAATGTATTAGAAATTACGAATGTTCTTTAGTTTGATAAATTAGATAAAAAAATAGTCAAAGTCTAAAAAAGGAGAAAATATGGCTTCCGAATTTGATGCACAAATGTCTTTTCAAAATTTTTTACAAAAGTAGCCCCAAACGCCTGCATATGGATGCACATAGAGTTGGTTTTTGGTTTGGAAATACGAAAGCAGTCATAGAGCCTTATAATTTTATCTAATTCGGTCCAACTTCAGTTTAGAAAAATCCCTTAAGACCAAACCCCAAAAAATCGCTCTCGAACAGAGTCTTAAAACTAATAAGAATATTAAGAACTGACTAATATGTAATACATAGTTAGTAGATCCATGAATTGAAGAAAAATGCAGATTCACGTCGTTTAGAGTAGATATTTAGTACAAATGAAAAGGAAGAGATTTTTACCTCTTATCAAATACATAAGTAATTAGAAGAATCACAATTCAAACAAATCTATTATTACAAGTCCTATATATTTGGAAGTTCAATTGTCCTTTGGTTTTTTGTAGTTCCTTTAATAAAAAACAAAGGCTACAATTTGAATTGTATATATGTATTAGTGATGGGTCTCGGTCTGTAAATCCTAGACCGGTCTGAGACAGGTTTTTTTTTTTTTTGTACCGAATTAATTCGGTACAGCAAAAAAGCACGGCCTGGACTGGTCTCATATAAAAATTCGGTCTAGATCGGTCCAAAGGAAAAATTCAGTCCCAAAAAAATCGGTCAAGACCGATTTTACAGATGAATTGTTTATAACATTGCTCTTTGTTTTTAGGTTTTTAGGTTTAAAACAGAGATAGCTCGGATTAATTTTGATCCCGCCGGGTCTTATATGAACACAGTATTTTTTCTAAAACTTATCGTGTACTTTTGAGATTTTTTGAAAAAATGAATGACAGATGATCTTGAAAAAAAAGGTATCTCATAATATATGAGAAAAATTGGTCCATAAATTGTTACCGAAAAAATAGGCCTATAAAGTGAGAACGAATCAAAATCAATCCATAAAGTGAGAGCGAAAAAAAAATCGCTACACGATCTGTACCGAAAAATTGGTCCAAATCGGTCTAGAAAAAATCACATAATACCAAACAGAAAAAAAAAAAATCGGTGCTGGACCGAGTCTCAACCCTAGTATATATATCTACTTCTTTTAAAAGAGTATAATTACACGTAATTCATTTAATTTTAACTATTTTTTTTTATTATACATACATATAATATTATCCTCTTTATTTTTTCAAGGATTACACTCAGAATCTGACGCCAATTTGCTTTGTTCGAAGACTACCTTCCTCATTCATCATCTTCCTTGATTAATTGTATTTTTTGGTCCGTCCGTCTATGGAGTCTAAGTTATCATCATGTATATTTCTTTATTTGTCCTTTAAATATTCTGACAATGACAGTAGTGACCAGAGAGTAGATATTATATAAATATATTTCTTAAGCCACTTAAATCGGTCATGGACTATCAGAAGCGTCCGCAAGATTATATTTGGAGGAAGAGGAGAAAAAAACAAAAAAATTCAAAAAAACATAGCTATTCACAGATAATAAAATTTTTTGGAAACAAATTTCAAATATTACATTTTAAAAATCAAAATCCATAGTTTTTTACAGGAAATTATAATTTTGGAAGAAAAATTCAAAAAATTCAGAAATTAAATTGTTTGGAAAAAACTCACAGCTATTCTATAAAAAATTATATTTTTGGGAAAATAATATCGAATATTTAAAATTTTAACAAAAAAATGTCAAAAATCTTGCTGTCCACAAAAAAATTCAAATATTACATTTTTTGCTCTGCTGCATAATTTGCCGAAAAAGGGTATATTCCCTCTGTGTGGGCCCCTGATGGCAACAGAGTCCATGCCCATATCAGTTATGAATATTTTATAGGTTGGTAAATTCGGAGAGAAATGTAGAAATAGAAAATGGAAATTACATTTCATTTTCAAAAAAAGTCATCTCTAGAAATATCGTTTTATTTCTTAAAAAGGCCATAAAAATCCCGCATTAATTTCTTTAAAAAATCAAGCTTAAAGAATATTTTAAATCCAAAGAAGATCTGAATTTGTTTTTATAAAAATAAAAATACAAGATCCGAAAAGGAATTTTGCATCCTTAAATTTCAAAATGGCTTCCCCTCTGAGAATCGTACTACCTCACCACTGACCTACACCATCACTAAAGGATGGAGCACAGGGCCTTATTTACCATGAGCCCAAGACAAGTCTTATACTTTCTTTTTTTTAAATTGAAATTTACTAATATTTTTTTAAAGAAATTTTCGCACGGGCCCTTATTTTGAAGGACCAAGTATGAGAAGAAGGAAGGGCCAAATTTACCATGAAGCAAAGACAAAATGAGGTGCACTTTTTCGAGGTGAAATATTTATCCTTTTTTCTTCAAATTGAGTAACTTTATTAATTTCAGTTTTTTTAAATTTATATATTAGAAATAACAGAACTTTTAGAATCCCGTTTTTATAAATTAAATTCATTTTATTAAAATATATACAATGTGTAGGCTCTTATTTCGAATAATCAAAAGTAAGGCCTAAGAAAAATGCCCCTGCGTGCTCTTCTTTTAACCAATTTCTCAAATCCTTCATGCATTAAATACGTTTTAAGAAATATCAATATAATTTGATCAAATTTCCTGAACATACTTATGACGTAATCGATTTCATGGATTCGGGTGGGTAAAAAAATATCAAGTAAACTTTGCAAAAATGATGTCCGTAATAAATTTATATTTACGTGTATCTAATGCATACTTTACATACATATGTATCTATATAAAAAAGTAAATAATATGATGAAAACACTAGAATCATTTTGTCCCTTGATGAAAAGTTGCTAATACAAAATAGGTGTATAAATGTTTTTTTGAAAGATTTATTTTCTTAGAAAAAATAAATTTTCGATTTTTATTAATTTAAGGATTTTTGAAATTTTTTTTTTCAATTTGTTTCAAAAAAAGAAATAAACCTTTTATTGATTACTATGGATTTTGAAATTTTTTTGTGAAGTGCTGTAGATTTTTGAAATTTTTTTGCAAAAAATTTAATATTTGAAATATTACACTTTGAAAATAATATCCGCCAAATGGCCCCAACATCTACAGGACGGTATCTTTTTATGAAATTACACGTTACTTGGTTGAAAACAGTTTTTACCCAAAACTTGGTTTTATGAAATTATTGATCTGGACAACGTTTTCTTTCAACATGATGGTGCTACGTGTCTCACAAGCAACGACACTATCGTTCTTTTATGGGAAAAGTTTCCGGACCGTGTTATCTCTCGAAGAGCTGATCGCAATTGGCCACCGAGATCTTGTGATGTAACACCTTGCGACTTCTTCCTTTGGGGCCACGTGAAGAATAATGTCTACACCAACAGCCTAGCGTAGATTCAATACCTCAAAGATGGAATTCGTAAAGCTATTGAGGGCATACAACAGCCACTTTGCCCTCCTTGATGATGGAAAATTTCATAAAAAGTATACGGTCCTCAAAGCGTAGCTGTGGCGGCCATTGGGCTTATATTGTTTACCATTGTTAATGCCCTACTATTTTTTCTCGTTACATTGAAATAAACATCCGATCAATTATCTCAAAAATTACCATTTTTCTTTGAATATCAAAATAACACCTCCAATTGGAAAAACCTTTAGCAGTCTTTCTCCCGCCTTCTCCTTGCGCTCTTCTTTTCCTTACAAAAATGGCAACTCTAAATATAAGTCATAATAGAGAAATTAACAATTATTTGAGATGAATAATTAATAAATATCTCAAAAGTTTTGATATACTTTCCTCCTAAAAGGATTATTTCTTTTAAAAAATGACGAATAAAGTATTCTTGTACCGCGTATAGCACGGTATTTTTAGTACTATCTCTGATTTTCTGGGCGGTACTCCGCCATAAATAATACCATTTTCCCGTTCAAAAGCAACCCACAATGCTAATAGAATGTCATAAGGGATATATTGAACAAAAGTATACACATTTTCAATTTGGAAAACGCATTTCCCAAAAGTTTATAATTAAAATATTTTTAAGAACCCGGCCAAATTACAGATAATAGCATCAAGAGACACAAATTGACAACTAAAAGTTTGACTTCCCTACCTTTAATCATATTTTACATCATTTTATTTTATTTTACTTATAAATGTCTCAATTTTTTCCCAACTCTGTAAAGAAAATTTCAATGCAATCCATCAATAAGTTTTTTTAACTCCACTTCTTAGACGCATCTCTACCAAGAGGGTATCATGACATTGACAGAGTATGGCAATTAAAATAATCCTATTAATTTAATAACAATGACATATGGTTGGAAAAAAAACAAAAATAAGTAAAAAGTGGAGCATTTTGACTATTCTGATTGTAAAAATGAACTTATATTATCATTAATAATGAAAAAAGAAGAAGTTGAATGTAATTACTGAAACAAAATATTATAATTATCGTATAATTTGTACTACTCAAAACCATCCTTCTGATAAACAAGGATGAATCACGAGATAATCCTTGCTACTTAATTAAATTTGGTATAACCCAAGGTTAATATAAATACAAGGTTAGACCATCATGTAATCGGGCTAGCTAGAATTTTCAATCTGATGTATTGTAACGACTGCTGGGCAAGACAGGCAGATTTTGACAAAACACGTGATCACTCATAGTCTATGACGTCACTATTGCTAGAATTTTCAATTTAATGTATCGTACCTACTACTAGGCAAGAAAAACAGATTTTGACAAAACATAAAATCCGTCACAATGACGTCAATATTAAAAGCGGTGTGGAAGTCAAACATCAGTCGTACATGTCGAAAGTCGAAATTCCTCCTTTCGAAATCAAAACATTCTAAGATGTAGGGTTTGATAAGTGATAATATTACATATTATATGAAATCGACAATAGTTTCATATAAATTTGATTGACAAAATGTATTCATAAACTCCTTAGGTTGTCATATGGCAGCGAAAATTATCTTTGTCATACTAACGCATCATAATAACACTGTGTTAAAGTCATACCTTTGATTCACTCACAATATTCAAAGAGTTTAAAATTTGTAATAAGGGGATTCAATTTTTTATTTATTTTTATAGAGTTATAGAATTGCATTAGCATTTGGCAATGAAGAACATTTAGGAGTAGAACTATATAGGTTATACTAACTTTATTGGAGAAAAATTAAAAATATTGAACAATTTTTGAACTTGGCGTTACAAAGAAAAAGTAGAGATATCCCGGAAAGAAACATGTAAAATCCCGGAAAGAAACATGTAAAATCCCGGTAATTTTTCCATATTAAAAATTTACCAGATCATGGAATCTTGAAACATTTCCTGGTAAATAACTATCACCTTCAGTAAACGGCCGAAGAAATCCGCTACAACGAAGTTTTTTTTTGTTTTTTAATACCCCTTTACGCATTTTTAGCGTTCCCAAATGCGTCATTACAAGATATGTAAGTACATCATATTAAGTATAATATTTTTTTTTCTAAATAATGCCTTCTTTCCGACTATAAAAAAGACAAGGAAATTGCCAAAGAGTATCAGTTGATTCCATACAACTTTCAATCCAAGATCAAAAATAAAAATGAAGGTAAGGAGATCCTAATACATATCTATTTATCACGAACCATTTTGTTAATGTTTTTTTTGATTTTTTCATCAATAGATTGCCCTCGTTATTTCTGCATTCATGGCTGTTGCAACTGCTGCTGGTCCACCCGCCTATGGACCTGCTCCTACCTACCCTGATATTCCTCCAGCATACCAATACCAATATGCCGTGAAGGATGACTATGCAGCAGTCAACTTTGGAGCCAATGAGGCTCGTGATGGATACGCCACAAACGGTGAATACACCGTGGCTCTCCCCGATGGTCGTCTTCAAACTGTTAAATATACAGTTTCTGATGCTTATTCTGGCTATGTCGCAGATGTTTCCTACTCTGGAAAACCCCTATATGATTCCTACAAGTCAGCTCCAGCCTACAAAGGCAACTAATGGATAATTTTGATTCATAAAATTATTTAATTATTATTTATTCCTTACGTTAGTAAATACATTACTCCAAGTAAAGAGTTTTCTTACCTTGATCCGGAATTTTTATTCTTGCCAATCCAGCGAGGAGTTCTAGAGCTGCTAGCGATGTACTTAGATCTGATTTCCAGGATGAGATCAATCGATGACATACGAGGTATGTTGCTCTTACAAATATGGTATGTGATGAATCTATAAAAGACGACAGAGGAATACATTATTAGTATACTCATAAATAAGGACATTTTGAGTATGTCATTTAGAGCAAATTAAAGTAAAGCAAAAAACAAATATATATATATATATATGATAGAAAAATGAAAAGAAAAACAAAAAATACCGTCATTGCTATTGAATTCATCCGCTTGACCATCACTCAAATCTGGATTACCATGAGATGATGAACTGATATTATTTACAGAGATAGAAGTAGCTATAAAAATTAATATAAAATGGTCAACAAAACATTCTATGTTGTTGTTTTTTTTGTTTTTGTTTTTAAATAATAATAACTTTCGTATAATTTCGATTAAAGATGAACGTAAAAAAAGTGTTAATCAAACGAGGGAAAAAAACTAAAATCAAACAAAAACAAGATAGAGAAAATAGCAGAGGGATAGAAAGATAAATAGAAAAAGAAATACAAAATGGCACGCAAACGAAATACAAAATATGCCAGCACTCTAATGATTCATCAATTACCAGCTTGGACATGTAACTTAAATGGAGGTTCCTTATCGTTGAGAGGATCATTGCTATATTCTTCTATAGTTTGTTCCTCTAAAATAGCAGCATCTTGTACACTTAGTAACAAACCACCTACATACATATGCAACAAATATAGTTATAAAGTCAGAAAAAAAGCAGAGAGCAATTCTGTTTATTTTACCAAGGAGCATTTGAGTATTGACAGTATCAGTTTCAGCTTGTAGTGAGCTAATAAGGAGGTTTATCATTCGAGGTCGGAGTCCAACAAAATCTTTGGGGGTGAGAGTTGACTGTGGAAGTAGTTCTTTGATGGAGAGATTCTATATTAAAAATAAATTAATAAATCATCATCATTGCATTAAAATGATGGATAGGACTTGCTTGAAAATGATGAGGTAGACTCAACATGGATATGAGTAAATGAATACCAGATCTTCGAAGGTCATTTTTATGTATACTTGAAGGTCTAAGTCTCAGTTCCCTCTCAGTGAGTACGTGTTCCAATGCTGATATTAAATACGGAACGAGAACATTTACTCCTTCAAGATCTAATCGAAGTAAATCACAGGAATTTACGAGGATCATAGCAAGAACCTCACTTATGATTTTATCCTGTCCCACAATCAATCCCTGCTGAACAGCTAAATAAAAGCGTGCAAGATAAATGGGCAAAATTTCCTCGTCTGTCTTTTTGGCACAAAATATCCTACAGAGAGCCCCAATGGCTTCTGCTCTTCCAGACTCGAACCTTTCAGGAGTGAGAGCTGCTGGTAGCTCTAAAGAGTCAATGTTGCTTCCAGAAACTGCTCCTGACAATGCATTTGGTGCTCCGTTTGGTGAATTTGCTGAATGTTTTCTTCCAAAGTCCACAGAACTGGGCTTTTTATAGGGTGGATTAATACTTAATACATTTTGACTCCCTTGATCCGTATTGTTATTAGGAGGAGGAACACGAGGACCATTGTTCCCACTACCGCTGCTACACTTTCCTGAGTTACAAAACTCAGTTCCAATAAAGGCAGCATCAAACAACCATTTCCCAAACAAATGAAGAATGGAGTTACATTTGGGTCTCTGTCCAGCTAGAGTAAGTCTTTCTGTTATAGCTAAATATATAGATAAAATGTATACTTTGTAAAATAAAAAAAATACATATATTAGACAAGGACTTACTTCCTAAACTTGTGTTGAGTGTGCTAATGGTTAAAGAGGAAACGGCTGAAGGAATGTTGTTGGAATTTGTGTTTGCCATGGAGCTGGAGGGAGATACGCTGGATGAGGTCGAAACTGATCGATTCAAAGTAATGAACTGACTCGCTTTGGGTAGACCTTAATAATGAAATGAGAAAAATAATATAATAATGCATGAACGATATTATGAGCGCCTAGAAAACGGTTCTACATAAAGTCCCATTAGTAATTTCATACTTACAGTGTGTATATAAAGAGAGAGAAATTTATATGAAATAATGATATGATTAAAAAGATCAACATAATATATATAATTAAATCTATAATGAAAATAAAGCACCACTTTAGAATGTTATTATATATAATATACACAAACAATCAAACGTGGAACGTAAATAAATAATGATATTAATTGTGAAAAGACATGCTTTACTTTGGTATGATATTATATTAAAATAAGTTATTTTTATGTAGTCTAAAATAAGTTACAAAACTATTTCTACAATATATATGGAATAGTGCATACAACAACACAAATATATAGTTTTATTATCAAATCGACTTGTAAGTAGATCGACAACCAATCACTACATCTACATACGTGAACAAGGAAAAAAACAAAACTTGCAAGAGACCAAGAGAGAGGAAAAGACGTAAACAAATAAATATTGGTTTCTAAGTAATAATTAATATATAAGCAACTGGGTTATGAGGTATGATCTACCTTCACTTTCGGCGTTGGACGAGTTAGGAGAAGCATGTGAAAATATGTTTTGTGTGGGAGAAGCTTCCCCTGAGAACGTTCGATGACTCTTATCCAAATGAGGCGTACGTCTCATATGGGAAAGGTGTGGAATATGTGGCATATGTGGCATGTGAGCTAAATGTCCTGAAGGTGCAGGACGTCCAAGAATATAATAGGATTGTTACATTAATTCATCAGCGAAATTTGCTCTTTTGGATATTACTTTAAAGTTCAATTTAGAAAAAAAAAAAAAAAAAAAAAAAACCCCGAAGAAATCAAATGAAAAAGTAAATAATAAAAAACCAAAAAAACTGAAGCCCTTCCAAAAAAGTTATGATCCAATAACTCCCCCCTAAAAAAATATATATTTTTCATCCCTCAGACATCAATTTCAAACTAATATTGGGGGCGTCCGCAGGGAGAGGGCTGGAGGGGCTGTATCTCACCAAAGAAGGAACTTTTATTTTTAACTAGAATTGTTTTAGGTCAGGATGAAAAAATTTTAGGCGAAAATTGGCCTAATTTTTTTTTTAAAGATTTATTTTCTTAAATAAAGGTCATTCCAGTAAATAATGCAGGAGAGCATAAAAGTTAATTTTTTGTGAATAGCTCTATATTTTTGAAATTTAATGTACAAAAAAATTTCATATTTGAAATCTAATTTTGATTTTTCATTCTCAAAAAAATTAATATTTCAAATTTTTTTCTTAAAAATTAAATTTTTGTGAATATCGGTGTAATTTTCTATTTCAAATAAATTAATTTTTTGTGAATAGCTATGGATTTTTCTAATTTTTTGTGAATATCTATGGATTTTTGAATTTTTTTCTCAATATTTCAAATTAAATATTTGAAATTTTTTTCATGAAAAAAGCTTCAAATTTCCATATTCTTTGCTCAAACGCCTTTATACGTCCTCAAAGTGCTATATTTGATGATTAAAAGATGAATTTCGAATTATATACACTAAATTTGGAGTTTTTTCCGGAAATATGGTCATTTTAAGCCATTTTTAACTTGAATTTCATGAAAAAAGCTTCAAATTGCGATATTTCTTTGCTCAATCGCCTTTTTACGTCCGCAATGTGCTGTATTTGATGATTAAAAGATGAGTTTCTAATTAAATACACGAAATATGTAGTTTTTTCCGGAAATATGGTCGTTTTAAGCCATTTTTGACTTGAATTTCATGAAAAAAGCTTCAAATTGCGATATTTCTTTGCTCAAACGCCTTTTTACGTCCACAATGTGCTATATTTGATGATTAAAAGATGAGTTTCTAACTAATTACACGAAATTTGGAGTTTTTTCCGGAAATATGGTCATTTTAAGCCGTTTTTAACTTGAATTTCATGAAAAAAGCTTCAAATTGCGATATTTCTTTGCTAAAACGCCTTTTACGTCCGCAAAAGCTATATTTGATGATTAAAAGATAAATTTCTAATGAAATACACGAAATTTGGAGTTTTTTTCGAAAATATGGTCATTTTAAGCCATTTTTGACTTGAATTTCATGAAAAAAGCTTCAAATTGCGATATTTCTTTGCTCAAACGCCTTTTTACGTCCTCAAAGTGCTATATTATTTATTTATTTTTTTTATCTGTGGATTATTGATTTTTTTTTTTTTTTTTTTGTTAATAGCTATGGATTTTTTAATTTAAAAAAAAATATATATATAACCCTGCGGAAGCCCCTGAATATGTATCAACAACATCAATTTAAAATAAAAAAAATCAAACAAAACAATAAGTAACAAAAACAATCACTTAGAATGATAGCATGCAGTAGTAATGCTGGTAACTATAACTGAAGACTTCATACCCAAAATGATATTTCTTCTCTGTGCTGGAGGGGTTGGTGTTAAAAGAGGACTACAAGTGATAGGACTTGTTAAGTTAAGATTACTACAAGTAGTTGTAGGAAACGGAGAGTGATATGACGAAAGAGGACTTGTAGCATGTTCTGTAGTATCAAAACCACTGTAAATTCCTATATTGTTCAAAAACAACACTTTGATTTACAAACGTGTAGTATATATAATATATATATCAGCATCATTAATGTTGCCATCATTATAATATGACTCTATTATAAAAGAGGAAGTAGTCATATTTATGAAAAGAGCTTTTGACAATGACTTTAAATCCATTGGCATAAATATATATAGGGTGGTTCAGAAAAGGTGGCCCATCAAAAAATGAAAGTACTCATAGATTATGGTTTGTATTAAGAGACGTATGAATACTTTAGTACGGGTTTAATATTGTACACCAATTGATCAAAATATCATTCAATGTGCTTGCACTTGTTCTGAACAACTCATCACTGACTTGCATTTAGTATACAAAAAGTCCTTCATAATTTTGGCTCACACAGCCTCCATTACCAGAATGAGAGAGTTCATGCTGAGCCAGGAAACTACATTGGCCTCTCCTTCGATCATAACCTCCATTGCAAAGTCAATGGGGTGAAGAGAGGGTCCAAAAAGTCTTGTTCTAAAATTGAGTTCGACCCATTCTTCATTTGCAGTGTGGGCTGGGGCCCCTTCTAGCTGGATTTATCATTAGGGAAACAAAATCTCTAGGTTCCAATATTCTTAATTGAATGACGTTAAAGTTCATGGGGGTTTAATTCCGGACCACCCTGTATATATATATTTTTTTATAAATAAAGTGTCATTGAACTTACCAAGATAAGCATCCACAATGGCAGAAATTCCTTTCATTGCTCTCAAAAAAATAGAAGGCAACGTAGCTAGACAAGGATGGTGTGTGGGATCGATTACGCTCTCTGCAACAATTGCATATTGATAAAAATGTTGGGTTTGAGATACAAGAGATGGATGAGCCAGATCCACTGGGTTACCAATGGAATGAAGGAAACGATACCAAGTTTGGGAAATACAATCTTCCGTCATGGATTCAGGTATTAAGGCAGCATCATCTTCGGCTAATAGGGATATGCCATATTAAGTATTAACATTCAGAGGAGCAGAAATATAAAAACCTATTTTCATTTTAGGAAAGGTTGGACCATACATAAACGAAAGCAATCTAGACGTTAAAGCGAGATTCACACGATTCCATTGATCCACAAGGCCAGTTCTATGTCGCCAATTCATACTCATTTCACGAAACGTTTTCCATAATGGGGGACTAGGAAAGCATTTGACGCATGAAATGAGCCATATCTCGTAGAGAGCCCCCAATACTCTTTCACATAATTGATCACCTACATCATCTGGATGAAGTATAAAATTATTATGAGTAAAATATGGATGAATCTTTAACACTCTCAAATACCTTTGACAGTGGGAGGGGCTAGGAGTGCGTCGTTTATAGCTAGTAGAAAACCCAAGAGTGCTTCCCATGTTTCACGCTCCATAGTTTCTGATTGTTGTACTACATCTTGAACCCTACGAAGCACTCTGTGGCAAAGCACTGCCTGTCTGTGAATGGTTTCTTGCGCTATAAATACATAATTAATACACATTGACCGATAAATCCAAAGAGTAGGTACAGTACAAATCACATAAATGAAATCATGACTTAATAAAAACAAAAACAAGGGCTAAGGGAATCAGATTAATTAATTATATTCTTGTACCCTTTATCAAATTCTACTTTTTCTAAAACTATGGAATAATCATGCAGTTTATTTCACAAATATATATGTTATCCAACATAGACACAAGTCTCACCAAAACCATGCTAATGAATAAAGTATAAAATTGAGAAAAATATGCTCGTTACTTATATTAATCCAATCACCAAAAAATGTAATTAGCAAATTTTAGAATGGAAACAAAAAAAAACTAAGGACTTGACACAGGAACTAATTTTTATAAATGGAGGAATGTACAACTAATCATAAGAAAAATATATGAATATGAAATACAATCTAATACCACCAATTACTGGCACATGTGTAATTACCTAAGTCCTGATAGATAAAGGCCCAAACTTGAAAATAAAATAAATAATAGTCATTAGATAAGAGTTGGGTTGTTTTTTTTTATTGTTAAATATAAAATATTATAGGAAGGAAAAGAAGGGAATTGGATATTGGGTTCATAATTATTAATTATGGAATTACAAACTCAAACAATTTGATTATTAATAAATTGTTTATTTGGTAGGATTTTAGTTCAATGGTGTGCATTTGATAAGCAACCTTTACCCATGGAATTAATATCACTTAGCATCAATGACATACGAATTTATCCTTAGTTTAAAGCATATTAATAAAAAGAAACTTAAAAAGACTTGATAGATGCTTAAAATTAAAAAAAAAAGCATTAAAGCGAAATAAAAACTTGAAGCAATATAATTCAGTAAGTCCCTTCAAACGAATTTTAGTATCATTTTGATAAAAATATATAGAGAAAACGAGTGGTTTTTTAAAAATTAATATAAAGCAAAGAATAGGTTTTAAGAACGTACATAGAAGTTAAATTATCAAATATATGTAGATTAAGTTTTAAAGAAAGCATATAAAGATAACTTAAGAATCACCTGCTTGTCTGGCCTTTCCAGATTTCTCCGAAATGTGAAGTACTTTGTCCTCTAAAAAAAAGATAAAAATATGACGTGCAGAAAAGTTTGGTTTTTACAAGTGCAAGAAATATAGACAATTTTATATATACAACACAAAAAATACAGTATCTCTGAATAGTGGTAATAGTTGTTAAAATATTTAATTAATTAATGATTCAATAAATATATATATACTTTTTTATATACAAAAGTAAAAAAAAGCCTCATATCCCAGAACTACATTATTAAAAAATGATTTACAAGTGAATAGTATCTACAAATGTGTTGCCCTGCATAAGGGAAAGAGACTCTTGATGTGATCTGGTTTACCTTCTCCACGACGAGGAACAAAGAGATGATATAAATGCGAAATGATTTTTCTGGAATAGCGATTAGGTTCGTCAATAATGGACTCAGGAACACAGGTTTTAGGATTAGGAAGTAAGGCTGAGAGCCATTCACAGTAGATGTTAACACAGTCCTTGATCGTTTCATGCTCACTCAGAGGTAGAGATAGGCCATGGCTTATCACCTGTTGAAGGAACTCATTTAATGTCTATATAGATATGTATATAAAGTAAAGGAAACTACCTCCATGATCCATGATATCTCCTTGTCTGTTTTAAGGAGTGAAGGCTTTGCCTCCGAACCCAGAATCCCTAATGAAGAGGCCACATTGCGAACAACGGATATGACTACATTTCTAGAGTCATCAGCTGGGAATTTTGATAATACTGATGTGGAGGAGGATAATAGTTGCAGATGTACAGTCAGGGAAGACCAATCCGAATACATCTCGGACTCACTGTCACAGAATTCTTCTGTGTATTACTATTTTCAATTATTTATCGTAAGAAAGAGAGTCCCGTCAAAAAGTGACGTCATATCCTACAAAACCTCGACTTTTAACTATATAATAATAAGAATATTTAAAATGGTCTATGAGTTTCTTCGTCTTTCTTCAGCTTAGTACTTTTTCTTTCCCTGTCTTTCTGTTTCTTCTTCTGTACTACAAACATACCCATCCATCTTTGCTGCTATACCTTGCTGTAAAATATGCCGCCCCCCTTTTATGTATGCATATTCCTAACCATGTACCATCTTCTTCTTCAGTCTATCACCACATCCATTGTTTTGCTCCTTCTTTATAATAATAATGTATTTTTAAGGAAAACAATGTCGACTATAGACTGTCTTGGTTGTGAAATGAAGGTTAAATTTCACGTTGTCATAACGAAAGTAAATGAAATGATGTACACTGCGTAGTTCATGTTTTCAGGCTTTTTATTCACAATAGTTATAATTCATGAATACCCTTTGAGGATTTAATTCATGTAAATAATATTTATTTTATCAAGGAATATTATCATTAAATAATTTGATACGGTTGTATAGAAAACATGGGCCTCCAATACTAAAAGTTGGGGTAATTTTTATCATTTTTTTTTTCACACACAACTCAAAATATATCTTTATTTAATTATCTAAGCAAAACTCTCTTTAACTCCTAAATGCTTTATTTTTTTGATCTGAAAATAATGTTATCAAGTGAAAAACGTATCAAAAAAAGGGATTTTTGGGATACATTTTCAATTTACTAATTAATAATTATCTGCTTAGCGTGTTTATGATGCAAAATTAAACAAGAATTTGCTCACACTTCCCAACAGGATTGTTTCAGATGTAAAATAAGTTGCAATTTGACAGATTTTAGTTAAATATTCTATATAATAGTGTTTCTTTCTTATGTTGTAAGAAAAACATTTAAGGGTTAAATCTCATTAAATTAACCATACTTTGCTAAATACTGGGAATAATAGTTTTTGAGCTGGTATTTAAAATTAAATGTTGTTCAGAATTCAAGTATGTATTGTTAATTGAAAATGAGTTTGATTTTTAAAGTAAGCAAAGGCTATTTTTTATTGTAAATTAATCCAAACCCCAAACAAAATAATAATTGTTATGTAATTTCCAGGTATAGTTCGCAAAATTTTGGAATTACAAGTGGAACTTTTTGAGTGATTTATATCAACATAAAAAAATAGTCGATATGAGTCCACAGGTTCCCTTGAGGTGGTTCAGGACTTTTTTTTTTTTTTGCACGCTCCATACGGACTTTTCTCTCCTGTTTTGTCAACAGAGGCTGCGAAATACACCACAAAGACTTTCTTCCTGTCTTTTTTAGAGCCCTGGACACTGCTGATGGGACTTGTTTCATCTTCCTGCCCATGTCAATAATTGAAGAATTCGGCTTTTTCTTTAAGGCTGACTTCAGGTAGTTGACGGACACCGAGGGGTTCCTGCCTGCTCCTGGAGAGTATCTGTGGTTCTTTCCGACCTTCAACCGCATAGTGACATTGAAAATTGTTTTCCTCGAAGGCCCAAGTCTGCTCTCGGATGGTCTTGTAGGATAATCCCACGTTTAGGAGAGCTGCGATCTCAATCCTCTTCTCGTACAGTATGCTCATGGTGGCAACTAGGACAATGTTTTTCTTAGCAATCGACAGTTAATTATGTGTTCTACAACATAGATTATCGGAACATTGAAAGAAAATGACTCTTAACCTCTCAAAATTTGCATAATAGCTATGTGTAAAAAATAATGGTTGGCCCGGTAATTATCACATGATTTGATAGGATTTAAGTTATTCTACACATTGAAAGGGGAAAAAATATATATAGACCAGGCCCCCAATATGGAAAAACTTCCTATGTTCCTCAAATCAGTATTGGTAAGAGGGTACACTTGCTCCCAGGCACCGCTCTTGAATGGGTTCCCGTGCTGAATATATATTTTTTTAAATACAGATTTACATTTAGAAATTTTTTTAAGGCCATAAAAATAAGAAAGTATTGACCTTTTATAAAGGAAAGGTTAAATCAATGTGACCATATATAAGGTTGTAATAAGTGTCTTTGATGCTTATAACGCAGAAATGTATGGTCCCTAAGGGATAATTATATAATATGGACATTTTAAACCTCATCCCTGATTAGTGATTTATTTATTACTTGTGAGTCCATTTTGTGATTGAAAAACAAGTCGAAGATTATTTTAAACTCTCATAGACAATATTCTCCTTTTTTTAATTCAAAACAATTTTTAATCTATTTTCTTAGTTAATTTTAATACGGTAATCGTCGGAGGGTAAACATTTACGCTAATAGAATTGTTTGATAAAAAAATGAAATACTATTATTATATGATGTATTAATACAATTCGTTTTATAAAAAATGAAATTCCTCCTCAATTGGCTCCACTGTGACTTGTAAACAAAAGCAAAAAAATCTCTTATCGACAAACCATATTCTAAAAAAAGACCATCAACCTATAAAAAAATAAACATAATGTATATTGTAGAACAAAAAGGATATAAAAAAAAGCTATTATAAAAATAAAATTAATATTATTTTCTAAAAAAACGTAGTTCCTTGAAAACGGCATACCCATTTATAAAAAGAAGACCACTATAGTATTTTGAAGGTTATTTTGAAAAAAGAAAAGAGCCCCCGAAATTTAAAAAAAAATCAACTTTAAAAATGGAAATAAAGTAGGTTGTAACCTTTATAGTCTCACACAACCTTCCATACAAAAAAAATGGGAGAAAGACCCACAATCAATTGGTAATTCTTAATATTAATCAATCCCTGTTATGGATTTTTCACAACTGAATTCCACCAAACAACCAAAAATTAGACAACTGACAACAAATTACACTGTAAATTTTTTTTGTGTTAGCGTGGTAACACCTTTTATATATGCTTTGGAAATCAAGGAAAAAAATCATTGATTATGTTTAAAGCATAAATAACCCAACAACAGCTGACGTCATCTCCAGTCGATAAGAACATCTTCAATAAATACTTCGTTGTACTATAAATTATTTATAGTTTTGTTCTTCATTTTGAGAACTTATTTTAATTATTTTCAAATGTTTAAAACCCTGACAATACCTTTTATAAAAAAGTTCATAAAATGTCTCTTTTTTTCAATGTTCATACCAAATTTGTATTATATTAGTTATTAATATTCGGTCAAAATAACAGTATACCATCCCTAAAAAATTATAAATCAATAAATGAACGCTATTTTTCTTTTTAAAAATCAAAATATAATTATTATAAAACTGGTTTTAGCTCTACTGGGATGGTGGCAAAGATATATGTTTGGGGCCCTTTCTTTATTTTAAATTTGATTTTTTTTTATCAAAATGGAGAATCTTTTTTATATATAATTTCAGTTATCTATTTCATAAATGATTTTTTTTTTTATGAATATTAATTTATCGAATGATGTTTTTTTAACAAATACTTTCTATGTACCCATTAAAACCGGTCCTGGTCAGTTGCCACCCTATTATAACCACTGATCATGGTTATGTTTATGGGACAAACAGCTGGGAAACGACTTTAAATAAAGAAAAAATTTAAAGAGAAATAAATACCAAAAGCCAAATTATATATTTTTAAAAGAACAAGATAAAAAATATTAACACTCTCTCTATAAAACCGACCAAGTCGGACCACAAAATAAAAATATGTTCACCCCTGTGCGACTCAAGTTTAGGAGCCATGTGCAAAGTTTTTGCCATTTTTTGAAGCCTCACCCCATTTGGCTTACATTAACCTCGTATATTTATAAAGTACGTACAAAAACATTATAGCCTCTCTTTGTAATTTAAAGCCATTCTACCTGAGTGCACAGCCTCTTAGTGAGAGATGTTTATCAAATAAAGAATATCCTTATACAGATCTTTCTAAAAAAAGATTGCTATTTGATAAGTAGACATATATGGAATTAAATATTTGCTATAATTTTATGACGTAATTTTTTTTAAGAGAAAAAAAAACATAATCCAAAATTATATGCTTCACCAAAAGTCATTTGGTAAAATAAATAATTAATTTCTAAAAAATCTTCACCTCAATAACAAAAAGAGGGTTCGCTTTATTTTCTAAAAAAAAAATTAAATAGTAATTTAGCAACATCGTCTTGCCACACAATTTCAATGATAGCTAAATAAGTTAATTTTTAAAGAGGTATTTTTATAAATGAAATTATTTTTTTTATCAACCCAAATTTAGTTCTTTTTTTAAAAAAACTTTCAAGGTCAACCCTTTTTTTTAGCCGAAGTTAGGAATTAAATTTTGGTTGCTTTTTGTAGCATGTTTGTCACTCAACCTCATCTTTTTGTTCTGGCGTTCAGAACACTGATAAGGGAAAAGGAAGTAGGAAAATTGACAGATGACAAGAAAATTACTACAGTGTAATTTTTTATGAGAAGTTACTAAAATGTAAAGGGAGTGCATTCAATCATGCATTTGACTACAGGGTGGTGGTTATGTAGTGTAGTATCAGTCAATATTTATTCGGTCTGGTGTAGTCCAGTCCAGTCTTATGACCATTACTTAGGACCGTGAGTCTTTAAGAATGTCGTTAAAAGAACTGAATCTTTAAAAAAAGTTAAATGACGTAATTAAGAACTGAATTTAATTACTTGTTGTTACAGATATACAGGACTGAACTGGACGGAACTACAGTCTTCACTTCTAAATAGGGTTACCAACCGTCCCTTGAATAATGGAATCGTCTCGTATTAAAAAAAAAAAACACACACACGTCCCGTATTGAGCTGAAATGGGACGCACATTGTATCGTAATATTCTAAGTTTTAAACAAATGGTCAGTAGAATGCCAAGGAAAATGAATTTGAGGCACAAATACGTCTACAATTTTTCTACAGATGTTCTTTAGATGCGCTATTTTGGGAAGGAATCTATCTAATGTTGTATTCAGTTCTACCATGTAAGCAATACAGGTTTCTGCTTAATTATTTTATTCAGTTGGTTTTTTTAAATTATTATAGTGAATTGCTGGATAATAATTTGTTTTCCATGAGTTCATGTCCCTTAAAAATATGCATCTAATTCAATACAGGCTAAAATAGTTAAAAAATTGGAAAAAATTGTCCCTTGAAAAACGGGGGGAAGTACACTGCCTACGAGGTTTCCCTTATTTATTGGCAACCCTACTTCTAAATAAAGACCAACACAACACTAGGTATGGAGATATTCTACAAACTCTCCCTATGACTAAAATTATTTTTTAATAGAAAACGTTTTTTGATGAAAAATGAATATTTGGTCTTTTTTACGAATTAAAAATATTCATTGTAATAAATAAAAAAATCTAAAAATAAGTATATTTGTCAAATTAGTCGTTTCGCCAAAAAAGATCACTCAAAAAAAATTATGTTAAAAACCAACACTCAAAAAAAATCCTTTCCTTGTAATAACCCTGCAATTAATTAATGTTTCTGAACAATATATCAGTGTAAAAAATGAATAATAAATTAGAATGATATCAAAAGCAAAGAGTACTAATGAATCATTTCCAAGATACAAAAGTGTCACTCAGTCCATGTATAGGTCACTCAAAAGGAAATTAAAATTCCCGTAGCTTGTATTTGTATACATACCTACATATATTGTGTAGGATATTGACCGATTTCATTCATTTATTTAAGCTGGGTAAAGAGTTTTAATTTATGACATCCGCTCTCAAATAGACGGATATTGATGAATCCAAAGTTGATGGTCAAAGTAGAAAAAGTGTGGTGGGGGGTGTTTTAAATACATTTGATTCATAAAATATTATTCACACCTATTTGACAATAAAGGAAATGATATTTTTTATATTTCTAATAATTAGAGTTCGGATTTTTGAGCAACAAAGTGCGCTAAATTTTGAAATATGAGCGCCTAAAATATATATCTAGTCATTTGTATATACATTTATTAAAATACAGTTTTATAAGGATGATTTTAAGTAATTAGTGTTGTTATATATTTATCATTATTTATTCATAAATTTTGCTATATTATAACGACAAATTAAGATTTGAAAAAGATTTTATTCCGTTATTTTTTGCCTTCTATCAGTATTGGTAGTTTTAAAAATACTAAAAACATACTCTTTAACCTCTACAGTAGGATATGGAGCAAATTTGAACTTGGCATGATCTTCAGGAGTCTTGTTAGACGGAGGCATTTCATCATCACAACCATTGATTATACGTTCAATCTTTTTTTAGCCTGAATTGAAATTGAAGATCAGGATTTATCCTTTGTTGCAAGATTTATGGGAGACTTTTCAAAAGTCAATTTGCCCTTAAATTTTTTCTTCCTCTAATTGACTGTTGTTGGAATCTGGCTCTCTCTCATATCTGATCATGTAATCATAGCCCTGATTGTATCATATACATATGTATACCTCTAAAAAGAGAGCCTAAGGAAGGAAGGTTTTGCAAGTGGATTTTCCCTCGAAAATTATCATCAAAGAATCATCAAAAGCTGTTGTGTAATCTAACCAGAATCCAAATTTTATCTATTTATTTCATAAAAGTTTAGGCAAATGAGCAAATTTCATACAAAAAATGCAAAATATACAGTTTCTTTCCAAAAAAGGTCAAAGTGAGCAATTTTTTGAGCGATTGAGCAATCGCTCACAAATCTTAAGTCTACTAATAACATTATGTGTATATATATTTGTCGTGTACAAGTTAGAACCCAAAAAATAGATAAAGTTAGATTACTTCTGATGAGGATAATGCTAAATAGTTGAATATTCCATGAATGGTCGTTGTATTAATAGTATAATTTCTGACTTTAAAAACAAAACACAAAATACCCATTGATCAGTTTTCTTTGGCACATTATCAGTCTTAATCTTGTCAAGCCTGACAAGATGAAATAATTTCGTACATGAAACTTTTTTTTCATGATGAAGACGAGACAAAGACTAAGTTTGACGAAGAAGAAACTCTGACGAACACGAAATTTTGACGGAGATGAGACAAAGAAAATAAAAGATAACTATGACAATACAATGACAAAGACAATATTATAACACAGGCGAAACTCTGACGAAGACGAAAGCTGACGAAATGATAACGAAGATTAATGAGT
Organism: Lepeophtheirus salmonis; assembly: GCF_016086655.4. Taxonomy (NCBI): domain Eukaryota; kingdom Metazoa; phylum Arthropoda; class Copepoda; order Siphonostomatoida; family Caligidae; genus Lepeophtheirus; species Lepeophtheirus salmonis. The sequence continues at coordinate 34,018,777 of NC_052132.2, read as the reverse complement.
GACGAAGACTATTGGCCGATGAAAACGAGACGAGACATGACGAAACTTAAAATATTTGACGAAGTTAACACTGCACATTATAAAGCTCAAATGCTTTGAGTGATATTACATAATTGTAAATACATACTAAACTAGAACGGGCACTTCTTAGAGCTTATAGTCATTTTTCTTGAATGAAACATCATTTCTTCTTTTTCCTGAAGTAAAAAATTTGCAATATTGAATATACATAATGACACCAATCTGAGCTCTGTACCTCAATAGCTTCTAAAGTTATGGTCGATTTTGTATTTGCAACGTTTTGTGCAACCTTGGCTTCTCAAAATATAATCATATATCTCACTGTGACCATTTATAATCTTTGTACCAAATTAGATCAAAATGGATCTGTAACTTTTGCCGTCATCCTAGTAAACAACAGACAAATAAACTAATAAACATAGGCATAAACATAAGCTCCACTCAACTTTCTTGGTATAGGTAATAAGTATAGACCAAAATGAAAAAGCATCCATTAATAGTAGATAGTTAAAAGGACTTATGATATAATTAAATCAAGCGTAATTAGACGTGGAAATTATAACTTGTACAATCTGTTTATACTAGTAACATCTTGTACAATAATCGCAATAATATGTACACAACTTATTATATAAAAACTAGCAAAGGTTTACTCCGCGTTGCTCGGACACAGGAGGGAGCGGGAAATCACATTGACAATGGTCAATAATGTAAATCTGGTGTTTTTTTTAGCTGTCCCGTTAATTTGCAATTGGTATTATAAAGAAATAATTTTATTTTCCTTAGCAGTTGTCATTATTATTTTAATTTCTGAGAAGTGAACAACATCCTTTCCTAAATAGATTCAATTATATTCAAAACCTGATGGGACATTCGTGAGTCCTCATGAAAAACGGAGTGTAACCCTAAGGATTTGTTGCAGAGGTATAATTGTACATTGTGTCTTGTTGGACTCAGAGTAGAATTGGTCGATCGACATAGGAGTAATTCCAACAAATGCCCTTCTTTATATCCTTTTCTCCTTCCTCTTTTGTCACAGCTGACTGTAGCTGATATAATGAAACGTTATGAGCATTATTTTTTCTCTCGTCCAAAACATTCTTCAAATTTTCAGTGAAACCATGTTGATTTTTGGTTTCTTTTTATTAAAATGTCCATTCTACATTAGATTTTCATAATTGACAATAGTCAATGTTATTTCTTCTTAATTTTTAGACCTCCTTGGTGCGGGCGAGCTTTATAATAGTATAAATATGGAGCTGTATTTCATATATGTATGCATTTTTATGAATTAAAAAAATAGGTATTTATGTATGAAATTTTTTTTTAGATGAAAAGTTCGTCCTTTATTTTTGTCCAAAAATTATGAAACCAAAATTTGCGGATAAATGTGAAAAACTCTTTTTTGCATTAATTATGCACAAAAATGTACTTAAAAACAGTTATTGGCATTGTAAAGAGGAACAAAAAACTACCAATAGTTTTTTTCGTACTTCTAAAAAAGTTAAAGAATAATGTCATCAAAAAAATTACCCTCGATAACTGGTTCATTTTTGCAAATATTGCAAAAGTTATGTATTAAAATGTTCCCAATAATATATATATATATATATATATACAGAATGCATCGTTTTGAGTCATTTTTTCTTAAAAATTGAAAAATTGTTCAGGAAGTGACAGATATTTCAGTTAAACATCAATTTTTATTTGTCATATTTATATGCAAAGTAATCTCCAGACAAACTTGTACAAGCTTTTTTTTAATCTAAAAATCCAATATTCGATTTCTTTGCAACAAAAAAAAAAAAAAATAAATCTAAATTTTCACCCATTTCTTTATTTTTTGCCAATATTTTTTATGATTTTGAATAAACTAAGAAAACATCCATATCCGTCAAGTTGTATTTTTGAGACGCTTGTCAATTTTTGATTTATAACTCAAGTCCTAATCTAGTCTCCTTGAGTTCCAAAAAAAAAACATTTTTTCTGTTTTGGGTATAGAATAAGTCCCTGCCTAGGTTCAACGCTGTGAGCATCCATCATTGTGTGTAAAAGTGTGTGTCCTTTATGATTCATAAAGACTCACACACAAATGTTATTTTATTTATATACAGCTATCTAGAATGATATTATTAGCTATAAAAATGCAGGGACTACGGGATAGATATAGATAATACCCAAATAATTGAACGTTATCACGTGACTTCATACTATGTTGCTTAGATATTGTACAAATTTCTTGTATGTTTGTACAACGTTGATTACTGTTAGTGCTTTTTGGCTATAAACGACTTCTACTAGCTATTGAAGGAAGACTTAATAAGAAATATTTATCATCCGTTGCTGCTTTTTGCTATTTATTTAGAACAAAAAGTAAAAAAAACCAGCTACTGTGTCAAAAATAAGTTGTTACATCTTATTTTTTTTTAAGAAGAAAAATGAATTCTTCCCACGTTCCAATTTACGTTCTCACTACTTCAATAATTACTATTACTCTGCTATATAATTCTACTACAGGGGAAACATTTGAGCATTGATAAGACGTAAGATACAATTTTTTTCCCGTTTTTAAAAATATATAATTTTTACTTGGACAGGAGCTCCCATATTTGATAAAAAGCTATAATATACAGCTTGAGCTTGCAAAATTTATTAATCCATAGTTAGCTTTGACTTCATAAGGATCCTAAGCCCAATTAATATCCATTTGGATAATAGAGATAGAGCAATTATTCAGTTGATGAAACTTCATCATGGATTAGGTTATATTATACATAACGAATGCTGATATAATTACTTCTGCATCTCTTCTGGTAGGAATAGGAAAGCTATGTAGAAGAAGAACTCCCATCTATGATTCATTATAGCTCATAATTATTTCCATGTGGATTTGGGAACATCTGCTCCCTTAGAAGGTGCTGCTTTTTCCTTCAAGTCATTGTCGTATTATTATGTTTCACTTTATATCTACTATATAGATCCTTATTTTTATTCTTCTATGCTGTTTATACTATATATCTACAGTATTCATGTATGTATTCCTTCTCAAATGAGGACTACGGATATCATCAGATGTGGACATATACATATATTATGTACAGAGTTTATTTTTTAAACTTCCATATGTATAATCTATAATATGTTTGATCTGTTGTTTAAAAAAACATAATATGTACATACATTGCGACACGATGAGTCGTCCTCTATCTTACTAAACCTTTGTATATGTAGGTCAATCCGAGCGGAATCATCTTCATAAATAAATATACATATATATAGGTACTATATAGTATACGACTCCATTAAAATTGTAATTCATTCACCGGTACATAGAGTTTAAACCAATAGTATAAGCCCTTTTCCTTCAATGATCCAATAAGAGAGTGTAATTTTGAATCCAACTTATGATAGAGTGAAAGGATTGGTTAAAAAGAAGAAAATACGCTTCATATTATTGTGGCCATCTTTTATGACGTACTGATGCTCAGTAGATTATGCACATATTTAATTATTACATATTTGAATATATTATTTTATTTAAGAACCCCAAGTGAGACAGTTCCTCACGGCTTATGTGAATCGGCAGAACACAGTAAATGGGGATTTTTATATGTATTTTTTAACTCCTCTATGTATCGTAATAAATGTAAAAAGAAACGCATATTCAATTACATAAAATCTGTAAAGAAGGGGGAAAATGAAAAGGCTCCTCTAGCAACCTCCTTTTTTTAAGCTATGTGCTTGGCCACCCTCAATAAATTAAGAAGAAAAAAAAAACAAGGCAATGTTCCACAAGACTACAACAACAACCGACTCTTTGAGCTCGTATGCGATGTTTAGCGGACGGGCGAGTGTTCTTATTCTGTTGCTTTATGTAGTGGTATAGAACGCGGACCGGCCGCTCTACCTGTGATAAAATCTCTCTCCGGCCCTCTTCTCTCTAGTGTCTTGCTCCTGCAGTACAAGCTCTACTACCACTTCTTCTTTCTTTCTCCCCCCTTCGTTTAGTTATTACTACATCATTCTATTTCACTTCATCAGTAGTTGGAATCCAAGTTCCTATTGACTGTCAACTCGGGGCTCTCGTCCCATTGATTCCGTATTTTATCCTCTCTCTCTCTCTCAAGAACCAACAATACGTTGACTACTCCTCATGTGATATCATTTCGGACGTTGAGACCATTGTCGTGTTGTGTAGTATAAGTAATTAGTGTTCTCTTTTAATTGAATGAATTTTATGTGGATCAGTGTTTGTAGTGAATGTGAGTGAGTTTTTCAATGGGAAATCACAACTCAGCTCCGGATGCTCATCAGGGTCTCTCTGCAGCGGATATCCCTGAGACCTACAATGTCAACACGGATTTGAAGAGATCCAAATCGCTAAGGAAGTCGATAGGAAAGAAATTAAAGCGGCATAAGTCCCACACATCCAACAACAACAATAATAACAATGGTAAAAGTGTGGAGGATGTGAGGGATTCTGTGGGGAGCAGAGGAGGCCTTCCTGCTCCTCCGCCAGTCCCTCCTTCAGCCTCTTCTCTGTCTGTCCCCCAAGGAGGAATCAGCAGCATTCCAGGCTATATCACCATTCACAGCACTGTGAAAAAAGACATCCCCAGTGACTCGAGTAAGCGGAATGCATCTACAGGAGACACCAAGCAACCCACTCCCATTGGAGATATTCAGCCTTTACCAACCTATGTACAGGTACGAATCTCTCTCTCCCTCTTATACAATTTACAGACCTCATTATTATAATAAAGCCCCTACATCATGTCAATTGAATATTTGAACACTCTTAAAGGACTCTTCAATTGTATGTATGTAATACATAAATATTTATTTATATTTATGATTATCTGCTGTGGCCTGAGCCACTTTCATTCACACGAATATTAATACCACGTCGTTTACCTTGACTTGCAGGTAACTTGTTACATAAAGTAATTTCCTTCCTTCCCTTTTTTTTGCACTCGTTCATATGATGGAACTAACACGTCCTAGGTACCAATAGATAGTATCAAATTATTAATATTTATATTAATAATACTGCAATCAATAAAATATGTCATAATTGATTCCCTTTAATGTTTGACGTTGATTCAAGGCGTTGATACCTTCATACTTGACTAAATTCTCATGATGATGCTTGCCAATTTGCTTACTCACTTAAATCATTTCAATGCAAGCTTGATTCATTCTACTTTTGTAATAGGAATGTATAGTCTATTATTCTATCAATGGAGGCAAAATACTCATATTTTGTAGTCTCCCCATCACGTTACAATAGTATTTGTATCGTTTTTCAGTGTAGTACGATGTGGAAATCTATATTCGGCTCGGTGGGAAAAACTAGTTTGTTCCTTTTTAAATAAAATTGTTGTAGACAAGTTGCAACCCAAAAATGAGATGAATAATTTACAGTATGACTCGTGATAAGTAGAAGGAAATAAAAACTAATTGGATTATCATTGTCATGTTCTGCGCCACATTAGATAGAGTATTCAAGAGTCCTAAGTTTTACAATTTGTAACTAGTAGAATCAATTTGTACAAGACGGATTTTATTCACGTCAAAAGGCCACATTTTTAATCAATATCAATTGATGCTCAAATTTCATTTTGATCTGTTATAATTACTTATTTATTGTATTTGTACGAGGGATAGAACCGTGGTCCTTGGATTATAATCTAATCTAATGTGCCTCAGAATACTGATTAGTTAATAAGTAATTTTAATTAGTAAGGCTCAAAAATTGCATTTAAATCATTAATTTATATTTATCACAAGGTCGCATTAAATTATTTATTCAAAGAGTTTCATTTCTTTTTTGTTTTGTTTGGATGGCAACTGGTATTATAATATCCTGAGAGTATGTAGGTACAGACTACAACATGTACAAAATCCCAACTAGTACACACTAAGTATTTACATAATATGAGTTTTCAGTTTTTGAGACGATCTTATTTTTTATGTGCTGTCATTTTCCGCATGAGTTTATTTTCTGTTCTACAACTTTATGTCATCGAGATTAGTTTCTTTTATATATATATGTACTTGTTGTTTATATATCAAGTTACATGTTATATGTAGCTTTGCAGTGCCTTTTTAATGCACTTATACTTAAATGGAGCAGTATCAAATACAACTCTACTTTATTACTAATTAATTATGTATACATCTTTAATAGAGGTGCTGCATTTATAATTTAAAAAAAGTGACCTATCCTCTGCATCTGTTTCAGCTGTGCCCTTTATTCATGACCTCTTAATATTGTTTATCATTCTCATTATTAGTAGAGATCGTATCCTCCACCACCTTCTTCTTCACTTACTCAGAGTGAGTGGCACTCAGTTGTTTGAGCAAACAACTTTCTGTTTAAATGTTTTCACAGTATGAAAAAGAAGACATCTGTTCCATACTTTTATGTAGCGTATATATATATACAATGTACATTCATGATATAAGTGGCTGTGTAAGTGATCTTATAGGACTACAAAATGCAGATGGTTTTGCAAGTTGCTAGGTAACATCTTGCGGGTTCCATCTTATTTATTTGCATTAATTTTTCTGTAATAGGTCAGGAGTAGTTGCAGTGCTCAGTTTAGTTTAATTGTTTATAAGACATTCGTTGTTTTTCTTTTAAATTATTTAGTTAGAAAGGAAGATTATGAGAAATATTCTGTTTCAATTTATCCTCATTTTTATACTTATATAAATATGAGATCAGAAGCTTATCGGCTTAGGAAGTTGTTTGATTAAGAATTATTAGTATAATATATTTGTTGTATTATGTTATGATATCTCATCGAAGACAAATGATATAGATATGTATTATATCTTATTAAAATGACGTGCTTCTCTAGTATCCTATTAGTGAGAGGGAGGACTCTTCAATCCATTATTGTAAAGTGTATTCAAATTTATGATTACATATATGATTCTTCGTCATAAAGGACTCGAATTTCAATTTTTTGTTTGCTTCTCTGTACAACTGCAATAAATGAATTATTATTTCCCTGGAATCGTCTATGCTTTTTAAGAGGATCTCAAAAACTCTCTCAAAATAATCTTTCATGTGCCCCCAACTGAAATTTCAATTTTGTGATCACGCTATAATTTCTTGTGATCAACGATCTTTTATTTATAAGTGTGCTGAGTGCTTATCTAATGATAAAGTGCAGTAACTATTAAATAAATTATCTTTCACGAATTGCAGGAATACAGTAATAAAAAGGTCATCTCAAGCTGGTCAACCCGCAAAGAAAAATCATATTCTCGGCCCTTGCCCCTCCTTGAATATAGGTCTAATTACGGGACTGTATGTAGTATGTACACGATTAAGGCACGCAACTCGTGGACTCAACAAGATTAACATAATCAATTTGTGACAACTCAAGGAATCAAATAAATAGTTTGTTAATTAAAAGAATATAATCAATTTTATCACTTATAATTCTCTTGCATAAAAATAATTGACTCCTTTCTCAATACTATATAGTAGTGTTTTCTCGATACCAATATCCTGGATATTTTTAGATTATTTTCGAATTAAAAATATGCAACAAAATTGTTTTATATTTTAGAACCTGCACTTAGAGGAGCGTCCGCTGAATTTTTGTTTTGGGTAGGAACTCACCCATAAATTTGATGATTTTTTAAAATAAAATAACATTTTTATTATTTCCTTTTTTAAAAAGGACAAGAGGGGGGGTTACGTCATTGTTGTGAATCTGCACATACGGGTTCCAATATTAGCTTTATGTAGTATCATTTTAAATGCATCAGTACCTGTTACCACAATATACTATGTTCGGTAAACCGGTACATAGTCTAATTTTATGTACATTTGTGGGATAAAAAATGCCAATTGCAGTTCGTTAATATCTGTTAGATTACATCGTCTTCTGCATCTTAGGAAATGATGTTTTTATGTAGCTAATAAGAAGCTTTGTAAATCAATAATACTTCTGTACATATATTATTCATTTCTAAAGAAAATAGATATTTGGATGGCATCGTCATCATCAATAAGATAATCACATGATATTAAAAAAACCTTTTTAAAGTGCACTTAAATATCCTTACATTCTACGTACACAACATATGTTATAGCAATATTTTAACACACAATGATCAGTTTCTCAAAACATATCCACAACTCCCATGTGCTTTTTGTTAGCTGTCGATTGTTCTACCATTATCTTGATTGGTGACACACAAATTAGCTGTGACTTTTTTCTGAATTTAGTTTGTTACGAAAATATTACATTTTGAGGTCGGGCACCACAGAAATCCCTTTGCAAATTCATGTAAGTTGTATAGTTAATTATAGAGCATTGCCTAATACCCTCAACGTCCCATGTGGAATAAAAATTATTCTTGTAGCTAATTAAATTAGGTCAAAAATGGATCTAATTTCCTCGTTCCGCCACTTGGTTTTAGATTTAGTCCTGAAGTACAAGATATTTGAGTCTTTGTTCGGCATTAAGAGTTGCTTAAAAATTAACGAAAAGCATGAAGGACGCTCTTTTTTTTCCCTCAATATCTTGGCCTGTCCATTTTCTATCATTATATCTAAATGAAAAATAGTCGCACATTTGGGAATAATTTGCTAACTTACTACCATCCAAGAATTGCTAGAATTTTCATATGATATATTGCTGGGCAAGAAAAACAGATATAGACCAAACACGCAACCATTCATAGTCAATGACGTCAATATTAAAAAGTGTGGTGGATTTCAATTATCTGTTGTACATGAGTTAGTGTATAACTTTATATTTCTATTACCATTGCACCCATCCTTAATTCCGGCTTCCCTCCCTCCCCCCCCCTGTTCCTCTTTTTGAGAAAGGTTGAAGAGAATTGTATGAAGGTTACCACATTGTCTCAAATCACCCCTTTATAGGTCGTTTTCCGTACCTACTTATAAGTATATTATATTATATATGTTATATATATATTTTTGTGAGCCTATCTTCCTTCCTTTTTTGAATATTAACTTATTACTAATATATAAAGTTAGAAAGTTTTATTTAACCTTGGTTACTACATCAATTCAATTCATATGTGATTAAGTAACAAGATGGAAAATCGCATTAGTCACTCCATGATTACTTTATTTTTTCTTCAATTATAAATAATAGTAATCATCCATTGCATTTATTTTCTCTCTCTTTTACTTCTCTCGTCAATCGTCATTGGGTATAATTATTATTATATGGAATGGTAAGAGGACGGGGGGGGTAATGCAAATGAATGAATGAATAATTATTTATTCTGTATCTTAGCAACATCTCCATTTTTATTTTTTTATTATTTTACGACACAAATATACAATCATTGCTCAATGATTAAGAAGCATAGGATTAAAGCAGTAATTACCAACCTTATCATCACTGTAGAGTTCCTATCTGTATTTGGGAGAGAGCAGGTAATTTTGTCGTAATGCAAATGATTTGGTTTAAATAACACATTTACTTATGACCTTGATAACCTCATGGAGCCTCTGTTAGGAATCACAAGGTTAAATGATTATTTCTACCACTTTTTTGTTTGCTTTAGTCCAGTGATTTATAAGCGTTTTAAACAATTTTACAATCCAAATAAAACTCTTTTGATTTTTTTAAGATCATAAATTTAATTACCTTAATCTTATATATATAAAATACAATTTGTGTCGGTGTCTTGAATGGGTACACACACCGTTAGGCCTAAGAGCCTGAAACTTTGTATGGGTTCCTCTTTTGAACCCAATCAGTTTATGAATGGGTGCCGATTTTTTCTTTTTTTTTTTATTATTCTATGCACAAAAACAGAAATTTTTTTGAGCTCAAGGAGACTAGATAGGGGGTATCAAAAAAGTGACTGGCGTCTCAATAAAATGATGTTTTCTAAGTTTATTCAATATCAAAAAAGTTATGGGCTATAAATCGGTGAAAATTGCAGTTTTTTTATTCAGGTGCAAAAAAAAAAGAAAAAAAAAAATCCAATGGAATAATGGATTTGTAGAAATATGTCTGGAAATTGGTTTGCATATAAGTTTGACGCATAAAAATGGATTTTGAACTGAAATATCTGTCATTTTTTTAATAATTTTTCATTTTTTCCTCTTTTTTTTTTTTTTTTTTAATTATCAAACGTCAATTTGCAAATTTTTAAAAAGAATTGCATTTTGGACTTGGACATGATATTGTATACCTTAACAATAAATGTATAATATTTTTAATTTTGGAGCATTTAATTGCGTAATATTTGCAATATTCACAAAAATGAACCGGTTATCCGAGGGAATAATACCCTAACGCTCGTTCGAGCAACGCCGGGTAACCCTTTGCTAGTATATTAATATTAAAAAAACAAATCTTTTTTTTTTTAAATGTACGAATAACATTTTTCTTAGAAAGAAAATTATTATGTCCATGTAAGTTGATGATTATTACAAGATGGCGTTAAACAATACTCCAATTCCCCTGTTTAAGAACCAAGAGAGGTTAAATTTTTCAGTAAAAAGGCCTCATTTGAAATATAAATTATATTGTTAAAAGGATTGCATTTAGATAAGCACCATTTCAAAGCTAAAGTGTTTGATAATATGTGAGAAATTCAAAATAGATTATTTTTAAGAAAAAATAATAGCAATTGATTTTTCACAATGGTATTAAGATCTAGATGGTTTTTTGGGTCAGCTGTCAACTTTCTACTTTTCTTACTCCTTATTATTGTTTTAGAACTTGAATTAGCTGTTGTTTAGCTGATTACGATTCCCTACTATTAAATTAAAAATAATTCCTCAATTGTTGGAGAATCAGTTAATTTCATTTCTTTTTTTCTATTTCTATTTGGAGAAGTTTGTTTTACTCATTACTAGAGTAGTAAACAATCCCTATTTTTGGAATTGGTTTGTCAAAATAGTTGAAAAACTTGGGTTTAGGGCAACAAAATTCAGATAATAATGACGTCTTGCATTAAACAAAATTTCTTAATAGTGTTAATTGGTCCTAGCTAGTTCCGCTCTATCTACATATCTTGGTTTCGATGTATTGAAGGAAGGGGAGCAGTAGTATTTTATGGGTTCAAATACCGGGTTGTCCATTGAAATCTGAACACTGACTACTTCAATAATTAATAAAGGTGGACTGATTGAAATTAATTCATATAGCGATATATTAAAGCATAAACAATTATTTACAAAACAAAAACGTCAGCTCTTTAGCTTACGTACAAGTCGAGAAAATGACACTTGAACGGGATTGACGAATTTCCATTCGCGCACCCAAGTAGTTAGGCGTCTCCAGGACCACCGTCCACAAGTCCGAAACGTTTGTGAGTGAGAAGGTATCTGTCAAAAAAGCCAAACTGGACCCGGAGGGGTTAAAGTAAACTATCCAGGCCAATCCCCTCAAGTCCATGAGGGCCCATGTCCAAGATCTCTGTGTTTGACACCAGACTGTTCATAAAACTATCTAATAAGGGGCACTTTTGATACTAGCAATGAAAGAAACCTATCTCCTCCGTTTGCCGGACTCTTTTAAACTCCTTTTTTGACACTTTTGGGCTCTCTACAGTCTTAATGCCAATACCATTGACTACATCTTTTGGGTGCATGTCGAGGGGATGCGTTGTCCGTCATCCAAATACTGAGGCTCTGATAGCCACTGTCAGTCAGTACTGGACGCTATGACAGATGACTACATCCTCAGCAGGTACCAGGCCTTCCGATACCACTTGGAAGCCATCAGTGCTGCTTAGGTTGGATACATTAATGATTAAAAGAGCTCAGACACGCATCGATTTATAGTATTAATTTTTTAAAAGTCTATTGTTAATTAATAAATTATATATCTTGTTGAAGTTTAAAATTCAAAGTGTTTAGATTTTAATGGACTACTCCGTAAGAGGTTCCTTAAGGAAGAAGATTTGATATCATTTGTGACGCATCGAATCATCGTCTTTCATTCCTCCTACTCATCCTCATTCCAAGATGGGAGTGACTTCAGCAAGGTTTCGGCTGTTTACAAACATTCAACCTTTCCAGTATTTGTGAGCAGGAACAGTTACTCTTTCTGCATTCAAATAATAGTGATTATTAGTGTGTGTCGGTCCTTATTTAATCTGCCCAATTCAATCTTAGGACCGGTCCTGAGGAGCATCAGTCCTTGGGACAGGCCCTTATCATTTTTCATAAAAATATCCATGATTTATCTACCCAAGTAAATATGAGATATATATTAAAAACTTTTCATGTCTTGCAAAAAATATTCACGATTCAAACTATAAAGACGATACTACTTAGTTATATAATTTTTTCTATTATATAATAGAGTATTAAAAAAGGGGGAAGCATCAATGATGTAAGGAGGAATGATTTCACCTTCTTAAAGGACCGATAAGTGCGACTGAACTGGACCACGGTCCTCCGTCCTAAATAAGGGCCCACACAACACTAGTGATTATGTATTATTATAAAACTTGGGATTTTTTGAGCTTCAAAAATAAAGGCTTGGGCTTAGTAAAGTCCCACTTGTTCACATCAATAGTCATTATTCATTGATTAGAAGTGACGTCTCATCTCTTTGTTATTTATTCTATTAAATATGTACTTAAGTACGCTCGCTATAACTTCTTGCTTTTGAAGGGTGTGAATCAGAGATAACTAAAAGGAACAGTCATTCTTGATAATAATTAACAAGAACACATGACGTATATAGACTGATTGACATATTTGTAGAATTAGGTCATAAGAGAAGGAGAACCATGTGAGAAGAATCTATTTTTTTGCAAGGCCGGTTTTAGCGTGAGCCGTGAGCATTGCTTGGGCGAAATATAAATGTGCGGGGGACTCTTTTATTATTTTTTAAATCTTGTAAGATAATTTATAACAACCCTTTTATTTGATAATATTTATAGAATGACGTTTTCTTAATAGAAATTAATGTTTTATTTTATTTTTGAAATGACATTTGAAAGAAAACAAGAAAAAATTGGTGGATGCGATTTGAAACCCCATATCGGGGGCAGTATAAGTATCTCAAATCTAATTAAGGCTTTAAACTATAGCTTAAATTATTGAGTAGGTTAGCACATCCTTGAAATTTGAATAATATGCTATAAATGGCTCAAATATGTCTATGAAATGTATGTATGGAGTGAAAAGACTAAACTTTTATTGATTTTTGTTCAAAATTATTTTCATGTTGACGCATCTTATACTAAGTGTGTAGTAATTTAAAATAAGTATGCTTTAACCTAGTTTAGAATGAAAGTGTCTCCAGTTTAATCACTCTTATATAAATGGGGCCCCTCAACACTAAGGGGACAAAAAAGGAAGAAGTGAACAAGATGGTTAAAATAAAAAGTAAACAAAAACTGTGTTTATGAGTCAGGATTCACGTAACCTCGATCAAAAAATATAGAATATAAATACCCTCCGTTGATGATTAGGGTTAGTTATTTTTATTTTATAATAACTTTTATAATTTTTTGGAGCATAATTAGGATTAAAATACTATGAACTATGGTTTTAATTAATAGTTTATTTTTCTTGTTCAATCTAAAGGAAAATACATAGCCCTGTCCTAAACGTTGACTTCTATTAAATTATATTAGATTACAATGAACTGCGCAGAAGATGAAAAAGCGCATATACAAAATTTCAGACGAATCAGAATTAGAGATAAGAAAAAATATGTTGATAGATATACATGACGGCTCTTTTCCATATAGTCTCTTTAGTCAACACTAAAGCGTTAAAGTAAAGTAGCGCAACAAAGCAAATGTAAACAAAAAAAAAAGTTGTTGGACATAAAATAGTTTATTTTTTAAACGTTAGATGTCGCTTTTCCATTTAACATTTCCTTCAAACAGGTAAAGAGGAGTTTGAAGAAGGTTTGATTGTCGGAGACATTAGAGTTCGAGAAGCCCGGAGGAACATCAGAGGGGGGCCCCTCCTCCCAAAAAAACTGGAGACGTGCTTGCTTCTGAATCAGGGACAGACACACTCCTCGATGAAGAGATAATGGGGAAATCTGGCAGCAGCTTGACTCAGCATTTTTCTAGTGTTCAAACAAATGCAAAATCCACGATTCACGAACCAAGACTTTCGTTTGGAATTACTCATAATTCATAATGAGTTCTAGAACTCACTCCATTTAATAAATGATTTATAAATAATACAATCAAACACCCTCTAGCGCATGTAAAAGAACTACATTTGGTCCTTCTTCTTTTTGAAAAAAAAAGAAGTTTATGTACATGTAGCGCCACTTTACTTTAACGCTTTAGTCAACACTAAAGCTTTAAACCAAGTAGCGAAACGAGTACGAAAACAATAAACAGGTGAAGAATGTCTTGGTCGGAATGTACTTTTTTTTATCCGACAGGGGCATTATTTGGCTATTATTTCTATAATAAAAACTCTATCCATAAACTAGAATCCATTCGTGTATGAATAAAAATAGCTAGATTTTAGTCACAGGTGTAGAAAGTAAAATAATGAATATATTCTAATTCTAGTATTAATAAATAACTATTAACTATAGTTTAGTTATTTGTTAATATATTATGCGAGATGATCAGATGAATGTATGTGAGTCGTCGGAGAGTAGTCGGCTTTGACAGCTCTGGGACTAGTCCTTCAAGGGAGCGAATGAGCTTTAAACCATATCAAGAGTAATTTGTAATTTTAGAGAAGAAATCTGCTAGTCAATTGAGCCTTACAAGTACTGTATGGCTTTGCTTCCCACTGTCGGATGATCCCTACTGACCGGTCTTTCTAAAGAACTGATTAAAAAAAAGAAGAAAACAAGTTGGAAAAGGATCGAACTTTATAAGTTTTTATTACTGAAGTGGATAGGACGACAGTCTTCATTCCTAAATAGGGACAGATAGAGAAGTAGTCCTAAATAATTACCGACACAACCCTAGCTGCAAGTACGGGTTCGGATATCACTTTAGTATAGTATCGTTTTAAAGACCACACTAGTATCGGTATATTGAACTACACTAGTATAATATCCCTAAATAATATTTTAGTTTCATTCGTATAATTATCATCATTCAAACGTAGGAAGGAGAGGAAGTTGGAGTCTTAATTAATGAGGCTTGAATAACGAAGACGTTTTTTTCCCCTCTTAAATAACTGTAGAGTAACTTTTGCTTTAATATCACTATAATAATATATATTCAATTAAAATGTTAATAGGCTATAGTAACAGCCAGTCACTTGTCATGAATATATCATTCTTTTTCAATTGGCCTTCTTTATTTCTTATTATGATGAATTATTCATCATAGTTTGTCACACTTCATTTCTCTATAACTAATGCTATGACTCTTTACAAAATTATATGTACATAATCTATATTTGGCGAGAGTTAGGACAAAAATAATATGGAATAAAAATCCAGGAAAGAATAAAGTGTGTCCAATTTATTTCCAATATTTCATAGATATATTTGGTTCAATCAATGATTGGCTTGGTTTTTGGAATTTTTTGGAAAAAAAACAACAACCAAATATTCATTTTATTTGAAAAAGAATAAAAAATTCATAGCTATTAACAAAAAATTTAATTTTTTGAAAAAAATTCAAATAATAATTTTTTTAGAATTTTTTTTTCAAAAATCCATAGCTATTCACAAAAAAACACATTTTTGGAAAAAAATAAATTTCAAATATTTAATTTCTTGGGGGGAAAAAAAATCAAATAATTATTTTTTTGGAAAAAAACAAACTCAAATAATTAATTTTTGAAAATAAAATTCTTAAATCCATAGCTACACACAAAAAATTTCAAATAATAAATTTTTTGAAAATAAAATTCTTAAATCCATTGGAATTCATAAAAAATAAATATTGAAAAATAAAAAAATTTTGGAAAAAGATTTCAAATATTAAATTTTTTACCACAATTTTTGCGATAAAT
Source organism: Lepeophtheirus salmonis (assembly GCF_016086655.4). Classification (NCBI taxonomy): domain Eukaryota; kingdom Metazoa; phylum Arthropoda; class Copepoda; order Siphonostomatoida; family Caligidae; genus Lepeophtheirus; species Lepeophtheirus salmonis. Next base: position 34,002,828 of record NC_052132.2, on the reverse strand, counting down.
TTTTTCATCCTTACCAAAAAAAAAAAAATTCTAGTAGAAAGCAATTTTTTTAAGGGGGGTGGCAGTCCACCCTTTCGGACGCCCTTTTTATATGATATTTCATTTGGCCCACGTTATATGACAATTAAATAAAAAATTACAAATTAAATTTCACATATTCAATCGCTTGAAAAAAAATTCAAATATAACTTTTTTTACCACAATTTTCTCGCAAATTTTTTTCATCCTGACCAAAAATAAACTTAGTGGAAAGCAAGAACGTCCTTTTCGGGTTGGGGAGGGGGAGCTCCAGCCCGCCTCCCGTGGACGTCCTTGTTTTATGATATTTCATTTGGTTCTCATTATATGACCTTTCAAATATGCATATCAACTTCTATTTTTTTCATATTGGCGATGCATTTTTGCACGTGTAAGTGCAATTTGCGGCGCCTCCAAAGGATTAATTCTAATAATCCTTGTTCATAGAAATGAACGATAATTTATTAAAAAATAAAAACAGACTCAATTTTAGGGGAAATATTTCTAGCTTGCCTTTGTTTTGAGGGTCAGAACAATTTTGGTATGTAAATGAGCTGTTCCAGATGTAGCATTTTTTGAATTCCTTATATTTCCTTATTATAAAGTTCCATAATATAGATAGATGGAATATTTTTTGCATTGTTTGTTAATAAAAGGGTGTGGCTCACTTTTGGGGCTATATGACGTATTGTCTGGGTGTACTATGAACATTAGACTGGTTCTTAAATATGATTTTTTTCAAAATGTTGGTGATGCAGTTTTGAAATGTTTGAGAAATACAATTAATTTTTCAGTCATAAATGTCTAGAGTTTGAGGGCATAGTCCTTGAAGTTTATAAACTTCACAATTCTTAGTAGAGAAAGATAAAACTTGAGATAACCTTCTTATCTTTAAAAAAAAAAAAAAAAAAGTAAATATGAGCCAAAATAGAGTATTTTTTGATAACAACATATTGATGTATCGAGTATAGCACGCACTAGCCCCCTTTGTTATAAAATCAAATCGTGGCTGGTAATTTTGCAGTGAAGATTTTAATCGTTGGTAATTTCGCCTCTTAGAGATTTTACCTAAGTACATACTCGCCGCCTTTTTATGTTTTATATCCCTGGTTTGAACGTAAACTTGAGTATGTACGGTTGTATCTCAGCAATAGATCTGAAGAAGAAACCAAATGCAAAATAGGTAGAAAAAAAAGAAGAAATAGTTTAGGAGCGTCTGCAGGTTTATATATGAATACTTTTTTTTTTTTTTGGGGGGAGGGCTTGACTTTTGGATTTAAAAAAGAAAAAAATTTAAATATAAAATTTTAAATTTTAATTTTTTGAAAAAAAATTCAAATATTCACAGCTTTTTACAAACAATTTCATTACTTAAATTTCAAACATTCCTTTTCTTGAAAAAAAAAATTCAAAAATCTACAGCGTTTCACAAATAATCATTTTTTTTCTTCAAAAAACAAATTGAAATATAAAATTTTTCCCCCCAAAAATTTAATATTCAATTTCCTAGTAAAAAGCAAAAATTCCTTAATTTGGAGAGGGCTTTAGCCCCTCCATCCCACCCCTTTTGGACGTCCCTGTAGTGTTTATAAGGATTCATAAATCCAGGATCATGAATCTAGTTCTAAATAACTAATTGACTAGGGGCATCTTACTCATAGTCACGTTCTCATTTGATGCTTGAAGAAAAGTAAGAAGTTCCATCAAATGAAAGAATGGAATTTTTCAACAGTAAATACTTTAGGTAAAATACGCACTATAATATAAAAATATCTAAAAGGCGGCGAATATGTCATGTGGCAAAATCTCCAAGAGGGGAAAAAATCGCTCAAAAGAACGTAGAACCTCATCAGATAGTGTTTTTGATAGTGAGAATGTGACTTTTAAGAACCAGTCTAATCCTAATATATGATATGGTTACCTATATCTACTAATCAAGACTCGGTTTGGAGTTGTACGATGCCTACTGCTTAGCAGCACCTATACTGTACCCATGGTAACTTACTCTTTATGGTATGCACATACACAATCATATTCGTTGTTTTCATTTATCGTGTAGATATTCCCATTCAAGACAACATTTATTTTTAAATGCATGTTTGGAGGAGGTGAACAACAAAGAAGTGGAATCAAAATATAATATGTTATTATTATTATTATTGTAGGAAGTGTCTTGTGTTTTAGTTATAGTTTATGTTTGTCTCTCTTCTCGTATTGATATTGTTCTAGCTATGACGTGTGTGTTGAACGACGACGATGATAAATTGTTGTAACCACCGCAGTCTGTCTCTCGTTTATTCATGGATCGCATCTCTGTATTACTATTTATTTATTAATACTTTCTCAAGTATTTCAGTGTTGTTGTGGTCCATGTATTCTACTCCTCTTGATAAGTCATAATGGATAGGGTATGTAATAATTCTACCTATGTATGTTAACGGTATTAGGGATGAACATATTTGTCCCTAAATTTGAAGAACACGTACGAATCGGGCGCAAATGCCAGGGGCGTCCGCAGGGGAGGGGTTGTAGCAACCCGCTTCCCCCTAAAAATTAAGGAATTTTTACTAGAAAATTCAATATTGGAATTTTCAATTTAAAGTTCAATATAATTTTTAAAAAAAAAGTTTTAAAATTTTTTAATGTTCTCTAAATAGCTATGAATATTTGAAAATTTTCTCCAAAAAATTAGTATTTGAAATTTTTTGTAAAATGTGAAAAAAATTACGAAAAATATAATTTTTGAAATTGTTTATCAAAAACAAGGTTTTAAAAACTAATTATTCAAATGATAACGTGAGATACTTTACTCTCCAATATTAGTCTAAAGGATTTTTTTACTAATTTTGTAAAGGACGCTTGACAATATGGGACGTTTTCTAAAAACCAATAACAGGGACGAGACGGGATCGATTTTAAGTCTCATATTAAGGACTGATACAACCCTACTTAATATATATTGTGTACAAGTTGCTACCCAAAAAATGCAAATGAATAATTTTTACCCCACCCCACCGCCCAATAATGAAAGCTACCAACACCTCCTTTATGGCACACGTCTCCTGGATAGCCCTCATTGTCCATGGATAGGGTATGAAATTCCTACTATATATGTCAACAGACCATATGTTTCATCATTATATATATTGGTCCATCTGCCCTCTTCCAGATAGCCATCATGGATAGGCTATGTAATTCCACTCTAAAAACAACATATGTTTCCTTCTTAGAAAAAGTTGAGGTAAACGTTTTTACCTCATTCTATAAATATAAATATATACATATATAAACAGTAAGACCTTGAGATACGAGTGCTTAATCTGACGACTTTTATGCGATACGAACTGGATACTGAGCAAAGATTTGCATTGACATAATAGCTGGTCGAAAACTGCCCTCAGAAAGCAGAGCCCGCTTCCATTTATTTTTTTATTATTTATTTCTTATGGGATAGACTGTTTTGACTTACGAGAGATCTCCGTCCTTGAACGAGAACTAAACTCGTATATTATGGTATTACTATATATGTATATATTTATAATAAGCTTCTTAAGAAATTCAATCGCATCTATGAAATTTCACTTACAAGATCAACAACACCATCTGTAGAATTTAAATACGTTTACTTAACAACTATTTATGTGTTTTGTGTGTAAATGTGAAATCGTATATTCCGAGGAGGGGGGGGGGAAGGGAGGGTTATTTTAATTTTATTTCTCCTTCTTTGTGCTTTAAAATCGTTTCCGCCTTTTTGAAAAATTGAAAATTTCCGTATCACGTCATCTCCAATAAAAAATAAAAATATTACTATTAAATAAAACATTGTTTTGAAAAGTCATTTTTGATTAGTTGAGTAGCAAGGTAAATAATACCTCTATGCCTACCATGTACTTATTTGTGCATCATCATAACAAGTGAGTCATGGTCACAATCTCATCATCATATATACATACTAATATTATTAGTGATGTGCCGCAAGCTGAATTTTGCTGTTCGAGTATTTTCGAGTTTCTAAAAAAAATCAAATCGAGTAATTACGAGTTCTACTCATTACTGTTTCCTTAACACTTTTTCACGCTAACAAACTCGTCAATCAAACAATCATATTGTTTGAAGGACTATTAAAACTTGTCATTTAAATATTGTTTCGTGATTAACGTTCTGTAGATTCACCTTAAAGTATGTTTTAACTTATTTGAATCGTCGTCATGAGAGTTATTCATCAGTTAATATAATAAATACGTTTATTTTTTTAACTATAGTCGAGTTATGGCTAACGGCGTTCGCAGGGGTGTACTGGAGGAGCTCTACCTCCCCCCCCCTTAAAAAAGGAATTTTTACTTGATTTTTTTTTGTCAGGATGAAAAAAATTTACGCCAAAGTAGGGGCAAATTTTTTCCCAAAAAATGGAATATTTCAATTTTTTTACAAAAACATTAATTTTTTTGTGAATAACAGTGGATTTTTGTATTTTTTTTTCTTCAAAAAATTCAGTTTTTTGTGAATAATAGTGGATTTTGGAAAAAAAAAATCCAAAAAATTCTGGGTTTTTTGTGAATATCTACGGATTTTTGAAATTAAAAAAACAAAAATCATAAAACTCAGATAACAAAACATCACTAAATATTGGTATTTTTCAAAAAAAAAAAAAAAATGTGAATTTTTTTTGTGAATTGCTTATTGCTTTTAGAATTGTTTTTCCAAAAAATTTAATTTTTTGTAAATAGCTGTGGATTTTGGAAATTTTCTGCATTTTTTGTGAAAAAGCTGCGGATTTTGGAAATGAATTAAATAAAGACTCAGAAACCAAAAAACCTCCTAAATATTATATTCTTTTTTCCAAAAAAATAATTTTTTGTAAGCAGCTGGGGAGTTTTTATTTTTTTCATATTTAAAATTTCATTCTGAATTTTTTTTTCCCACAAAAAATTAAATTTTTTGTTAATAGCTAGACGAATTTTTGAAGTTAATAAAAAAATCCAAGAACCAAAACATCGCTAAATATTATATAATGTAGTATTTGTGAGCTTGTTAATTTTGCTTTGATAAAATGTGATATAGAGAGTGTGTGTGTTTGTGAAGAGTGGGGATCATCATGTCTTATTGTTAATGCATGACTCATTCGTCATTATTTATTCTTCTTATGTTTGCTTTCATGATTGTAGACCTTGTGCTTGCTGATTCATGCAAGATTTTCATCATCGTCTCATCCATTATTGGGAGTCCCCTCCTCTCCCCCCAAATTAAGGAATTTTTGTTTTTTACTAGAAAATTTGAAATTATATACATATATATTTTTTTAAATTGTAATATTTCAAATTTAATTCATATTTTCAAATATTTTAATTTTTACATTTATTTTTCAAAAAATTTTGTTAATATATAGAGCAATTAATTTTTGAAATTTTTTTTCAAAAAAATTAATACTTAATTTTTGAATTTTTTTTCTATAAAGATAAATTTTTCAGTTTTTTTTAGCTATGGATTTTTGAAATTTTTGGGGAAAAAATTTAATTTTCTGTGAATAACTAAAGATTTTTGAAAAAAAAATTCAAAAAATGTCATATTTAAAATTTAATTTTTTTTCCAAATAATTTAATTTTTTGCCTAAAAATTTTATTTTCTGTGAATAACTAAAGATTTTTGAAAATATTTAATATTTGAAATTTCCTTTGCTATAGATTTTGTAAATTTAAAAAAAAAAAAAAAAAAAAAAAAAAAATTTTTTTTAAAAAAGTAATAAAAAAACCCAATCCTCAAGAATTTTTTTTGAAAAAAAGAAAAAAAAACAATCCTCCCCCTCCCCAAAACATATATATATATATATCAAAATCAAATTGAGTCTCATGTATCTCAATTTGTTCTAAAGTTATGGTAAATTATTAATTTTTGACCTCTCAAAATTTACTGTCACCATACATAATCTTACTACCCAGTTTGATCAAAATCGACTATAACTTTTCCCGTTATTATCCTGGTGACTAACCAGGAAACAAACAGAGGTAATAATCAAAAATAAATTTAAAAAACTCAAGGACGTCAACAGGGATGAATTTAACCCTTTTTTAAAGGAATAACCAAGGGACTGGTATCGGCCCTTAATATGGGCTTTAATTCGGCCAATCCCTGCTATCAATGCATCATTTCCAGTCCATTTGAGTAAACTACACCTCTATTTAAAAAATATTATCAAAAATATAGTTGTATTATTTTGTCACAAGACAGCGTATCTCTCAATCGCTTTGTTTACAAACTAATATAAGTAACAACGCTGATACCACATTGAATAAATTTACTAAAACATTGTCATAAAAGATCAAAGTTAATCATTATTCGTACATAATGAAGGCGTAATTAAAGTATTTAGAATTGTTCTTATAACGATTGGTTACGATTAGTGTTGGATCGGTCCAAAAATAATAAATAGATTGCCGTCGGTCTTTTATAGTGGCTTATCCGCAAAATCTCTTTCGAATAGACAATAAATTTAAAGTTTAAAGTAGGATTTGTGTGCTAGAACGTATTATTATGATTCATAACAAATCATTCATTATTTTCTTTGTTTTGATATTCTTCAATCCTAACTAGGAGTGAGGAAATATGCATAGTTTGTAGCTATGACATTGGGCTAATGGAGGGACAATCAATCTTTAGGACCGTTAAATGTTTTTTTTTAAAAATGGGGTTGGGGGAGTCTGACTAGGAAATCAGCACTAAGCCCGATCCAACACTAGTATCGATTGATTGATAATCAAGTCATTTAGGAGAGATTGTTCCCTGGGACGAATTTGACGTCGTATTCGGACGCATCCTTCAGACTGTCTGTCAAATTTTGAGACGGTTACATCCCTAGGCACATGGGCCTACCTACCTACCTATGTAGATACATATATACCAACGATATTTGTAAAGCATTGCACTTGTTATTGATCCACTTTCTATTTGGACATGATTATAGCGTAGCCAAATGAATTTATTCAATGTTTGTCAACTTTTATAAATACAATAATACCTACATAAAAAATATTATTTATATATTTTGTAGGTATGATATATACTTTGGTTAAAGAGACACAGGTATGATGATCTGGGGTTATATTTTGTGTATATAATTTTTTGTAGTTCCTTGACTTTGTATCTATAGACAAAGCAAGCAAGTCATTAATTATTGGACGGAAGTGGTGAGGGAGTAAAAAGATTCTTCGGATTTCCTTTCAAGATAGGTACATATAATTCATGGGGATATCCTCTTCTGGAAGTGTCTGTAGGGATGAGGGGGTTGTCAATACTGCTGCTGCTAGCATGATTATATTATTCGTACCTGTATCTTCTTTCGTGGATAGGGGAAAAGAGGAAGAGTACACTCCAGTTGTCGTGGAAAGCCGGCACCTTTAGAAAGCAGCTAGCCTCGCTTTTTGAATTGAAGGAAGGTAGAAGGGGGAAAAGTGTGTTCTTATTCCATTTATTTTTCTTTAATTATATTTTGTTCCGTTTAGTGCAGGTGTAAAACTCTCTGGAAAGAGTTGTTATGTTTCATGGCACTCTGATGAAAATTCCTGAGAGTCCATGAAATTTACTTACATTACTTTTGTCTTGCTCCTTCAATTATTCATATCTGTTTCAATTGACGTGTCTAGCAAGGCGGTCCCCTCTCTTCGTTCGTCTAAAGCATTTGTGTACAGAGATTACGGTAATGGTGAGTTCGTTCTTTGTTTTTATTCATGCGTCAGATACACGCCTTTTTGTGTTTGTTTGATTGATTGTTTCATCTTGCCATAGGTCTATTTATAGATCTATTTTTCTCTCTCTAATAAAAGTTAAGTCTATGGTGTTTAATAACATAGGTAGATCCTGCCCTAGAGGCGTGTTTCCCCATCATGTATAATTGTGCATTTGATTCATCCTCAATTTTTTATCCCTTCTCTCTCTCTCTCTCTGACTAATGAATGAATGTATTTTCCTCTTAGTTTTGATCCATTTTCCCCGTCTGCTCTTTAAAATAAAATAATATTAAATATATAGAACTTCAAGGAGGAACTATTACATTACAATGCCCTTAAAAATAACTGTTATTTCTGCCTTTATTTGTCCTTTTTAGTTATCTATTCAAACTGTTGAACATTTGATTTTATATTATATTATGACTACATATGTATTTAAAAGAAAATACTAAATAATAATTAATTTCTGGGAATGTCTCTTGAATGTACAATTCTACTACTAAATTATGGATGAAATATATTTTCAATTCTACACTGCTAGCAGTGTCTGTTCAGAGTGGGGCTTTTCACGGGGGGATCATCGTGTATGTAGTATACGTATATTTAACGGCCTTTCTTTTTTTAAAAGAAGCAATACTAATAGCCTTCAATTGTTTTTGTTACAGGACGGATCTCGTAAAATGGATCGACTTCGCAAAAGCATTCGTTCGAGTTTACGGAAAAAGAATAAGGACCAAATCCCTGGGCCATCTAACAATAACGATAACAACAATTCATCCCCCAATTCACAGCCAATGTCTGAGATTGGTTCTAAGGGGAACGTATGGCAACAGGATGAGGTTTCTGTTCGTGATGGAACGTGTAGTTTTGCAGTTAAAGTAGGTCAAAATTATTGTTTTCTTTCGTAGTACCAATATACAATACATAACTCATTACTCTTTTTATTTTTAGTATTTAGGCTGTGTAGAAGTGTTCGAGTCTAGAGGAATGCAAGTCTGTGAGGAGGCTGTTAAAGCTTTGAAGGTATTTTTATTAGTGCATGTACCCTTTTAAGGACATTTGTTTACAAAATATGTCATATGCTTTCAGAATTCCAAAAGAAAATCAGTTCGCAGCATTTTGTATATTCATGGAGATGGGCTTCGAGTTGTAGATAATGATACCAAAGGTTTGATTGTGGATCAAACCATTGAAAAAGTTTCATTTTGTTCCCCTGATAGGAACTTTTTTAGAGGATTTTCCTACATTTGTCGTGATGGAACAACACGGAGATGGATGTGTCATGCATTTATGGCTATGAAAGATTCCGTAAGAATTCGTTTAATGTACATCCTTACAAAATATTATTTGTCATCAATGATTTCAGGGTGAACGTTTAAGCCACGCTGTTGGATGCGCTTTTGCAATTTGTCTTGAGCGTAAGCAGAAGCGAGACAAGGAATGTAATGTATCCATGTCATTTGACGATAAAAACTCCAGCTTTACGCGATTGGGTTCATTCCGTCAGACCACAATTACTGACCGTTTGACAGATCCTCAGATTTCAAAACCAGCAGCTCATATCCCTCTCGCATCTACGGTCGAAACCAATCCCCATGCTATTGCACGTCCTCATGCTACTGATCTTATGCTTCAGAGACAAACATCATTTCGAGGCTTTAATCAACTGGCTGGGAGTTCTCCTTTTAAGAGACAACTCTCTTTGAGAATCAACGAACTGCCTTCCACGATTGAAAGGCAGCGGTTGTCAGCTCTTCCACCCAATGGAGAAGGATCTCTCACTTCCAATCAATCTTCAGGTATGAAAATGAAACAATTTTTTAATCTTTTGTATATACATACATTCATCAATGACGAGTCAATTAGTTATTTAAATATTTTAAGAACTTATTTTTTCACCACTTCATTTCACATACTTATTGTTATTTTATTTACCGATCCGTCAGTTTTATCTGTTCACAATTTGAAAACCCAATTAAATCAGCTTTACAAACTATCTGATCTCGGACACAAAGGTAAATGGGCAATCTATGTATATGTTCGCATTGTCTACTCTATGTTATTAATTATCAGTCGATTGCTGCTTGTAATACTTAATACATAATTACTAAGACATTGAACAATTATGGATGTTGAACTAATTATTATGCATGATTATGATTTGATATGATACTCATCATAGGAAAGCATAAATACACACTTTTTGTCCCTTGTTTTGTTTGCTTACACCTTTTAAAACAATTTATTCTATAGTTGGACTAATTGATTTATAGTTAAGGTGCTTTAATTAATTTTCGTGCTTTGCACTCTCGTAATAAATAGCATACATACATGTTCCTCAATTGTTGTGATTAATTAATAAGACATGTTAATTCCTTTCTGTTTATAAACGGATATTTATAGATAACCACTTTCAAGGTTCAGCCGTTACCTAAAAGCCTAATATTGTAAAACGTTACGTACATGACTAAATAGTTGTTCCTCTCACTTAATGCATGGTGATCTCCATTATTACATGTTATGTAAATATTGTAGATGTGATTTCAATTTTTATATTTGTGTATTATTTTGTTTTTGTTAGTCAATTCCATAAAGGAAGAAGTCAACATCTGTGATCACAACCAAGTCGGAACAAATGACTCCGTGAGTTCCATGTGTCAGCAAATCTCCCAGAATTTATCTATCCTAACCTCATCAGTCAATGATGCTCTCTCGAACACCAATTTTTCTACTCATCAGGTAAGACATCATATTTTCTCAATCCTATTTTTCATTTTATTGATATGCCTTTCCAATTTGCATTATATTATAGCCTCATTCCCTACCTTATACCATATCATCAGCAGCGAGTCCTCTACCCACAGTTCCAGAGCATTCTACTATTGAAGTAAAAGGACCATCTAGTTGTAGTGTATCTCCTATACTTCAACCCACGAAATTGGACACCTCCTTCTCTAGTAATAGCGGTATACCTGTTCAATATGATAACCCTTGGGATAATGTTCCTGATCAACCCAAATCCCTTACACAACATCACGCACAATCCTTGAGCCTTAATTCCGGTGGCAGCACAAACAGTGCAGGGAGTAGTATTAATCACATCATCAACAATAATAACATCATATCTTCCATGTCACCCTCCATCATCCCCATGGTTGGAACGGGTCATTCTGCGACGCCAAGTAGTAATGATTCAAGTTCAGGACTATCATATACAACGGATGACTGCGGTTGGAACAATGGTGGCAGTCTCCTAGGCGTTGATAAACAGAAGTCGTCCAATACACCTTTTATATCCACTGAAGAGATTTGGTCCACTAAATCCTCCATACTGGACGATCCCTTTGATGCTGAATGGGCGGCGCTAGCAACCAAGAGGAATAACTCCAAAAATTTAATTTCCTCTGCTGATTCCTATTCTTCAACTGCATCTTCACCTACAAATCCTTTTAGGCAAAATAATCCTAGTATCAAAACAGCTTTTGAATTACAAATGTAAATGGGGGACTCAAATGGTCCTTTAGAGAATATATCCGGTTTATTTTTTTATATTAAAAAGTATATAATCTTTAATTATTATTATTTCCTTGCGAATCATTGTTTTATGTTGACATTATAATAATATATTTATATATATATTCAAAAACACACACACTCACGTTTACCACGCGATGTCGTCTCGTTTTATCTTATTTGCGATTTCTTATTATCCCTCTCCGTCTTTGTTTTGTACTGTCCATAGAAGCAATTAATTTAGACTAATAATATTATAACTGTTTTATATCAATTCATATCATTTATAAACATTATAATAAAATAATTCACTCAAAATGTATCATCAATCATAGCGATCCTCACTCTATCCTTTAACCTCTCCTCCATAAAGGAAAGAAAAAATACACTCAACAACTAGGAATTCTCTCTCGAGATCCCTTTGTTTTTTTGTATCCGAAAAATTCCCAAGAAATTCCAGGATATTCAAAATGAATTATGTTCATAAATATATTTACATATATTATAAAAACTTACATTTAATATTGCACAAATGATAAAATATTAGAGTTAGCCTATTCTGGATTAAAAAATATATTGCCTCAACTACTAAGTCAGGATCAAGCTCCCTTGCTAATCTACGCAAAGTATGAGAATGATCAATAAAAAAGCAATACATAACTTAATCCCTGTTATTGTTTTTTTTGTTCGTTTTTGTAAAAAGCTAAGGAATTCCGACTTTGAAACGATTTAATGGCAAATATTATTAGAACCTCTCAAAAGTGGATGAAATCCCAAGGCACATCAGATTTAAATATTAAAGAAAAAATACCACCTGCATAGCTTAAATGCAAATGCTCTCTTTATTTAGAAAGTAATTGATAGAATTTAATACACACTGTAAATAATGGTAACTTTAACCTTAAATAAGACAGGTTTACAAAGTATTTCACAATCTTGCTCGACCGCCCAAGCGATATAGCAACACGAGAACCTAAACAGCAAGACCAGGAAAACTCAAATGAAGTGAATGAGCTACGCTGAGCCTCCGTTTCAGTCAATCACGTCCAGTTCTTGTGGGATTTTTCCTTTAAGAAAACGATCCATGACGCTGTTCCTTGTTGTTTGTGAAATCAAATGTATTTTTGTGGTTAAATCATAAAACAATATATTGCGCATTGCAGTCACGCTGACCTCAGTGGGCTATTGACTAGCTATGCATACTTGATACCTATTTTACGGTTAATTTTATATATTTATTAATCTAATATGGATATTTATGTATTCAAATATATTTTTAAATGAAATGTCAGATTTTTAGATGTCAAAATACGTCACTTTTGTGACACTCCTCACGCGGTCAGGGGGGCACTCACTTTGAGAAACGCTGCTTTCTATAATATATTTTTCTGGGAGTTATAAGTTATAACATTTCCTTCTTAACTTAATCTTAACTTGACTTACTCCCTTGTTATTATTCTATGAATGGATAAGGCAATATATTATTTTTAAGAGCTGTTCCACTCTTAAAAATAATTAAACTTTAATTATTTGTGAGCATGCCGGATCGTTGTATTGCCTCGGTATGTAAAACTGGGGATCTGGTCTATGAAAAAACGGAAAATATTTACATAAGTTCCGGAGAGAGAAATGAATAAAGACCATCAAAAAGTTAGACGTATCTTTTAAATGTAAAGAAACCTTTTATGAGGAATTCCTTAAAATATCTCTGCTTCATCAGGAAAGTTATATATTGTTGTTTTATTTCTACGCAATTCCTATGAAGACATTTAAAAAAACAACCTTATTCTCCAAAAATTAGTTATAAATTCAGAAATCAAACTTTATTTGCTGCTGCTATTACTCAACTAACTACGAACTTAGGAATATAATTGTCAAAGAAGAATACAAATTCGTTAATAATTTCTGTATCAAAGCAAGAATAATTGCTGCGAAAATGTTTTTTGTTGTATTCACTGTAAATTGTGTTACAAAAAAGAGGGAATCAAATTTATAACTGAAAAAACTTCGATAAGAAAGCTTCTACTACCGACCAAAGAAAAATATCAAAATTGAATCATTTTTCCTGTGTTATTTATATATTTTATCTGTTGCAAATCCTTACGGATCTCATTTACCGAAAAGTTTTCGAAGAAATATTATTTTATCCATTTTGTGCGCGTAGTTATGTGTGTATGACGACTAATATATTTATTTATTTTGGATATTTCTTCGGTTGTCTGGGATACATAATAAGTCTATATGTTCAAGCCATGGTTAGTGTAGCCCAAAGAAAATAAATAAATACCATAAAATATACAAATTTATGTATATTTTATATATAATACTAGAATCCAGATTTCCAGTATTATATGGCTTAGTTAGGCAAACAGAGAATCAATATTGTGATCTTGAGAAGTTTAAACCAGTTGCTGATTTTAGTCTACTAGTTGATTTTATGGTATAATCCGGAAGAAAAAAATCCGTCAATTACATTTATGACTATTTGGGCAAAATAATATCCCTTAATCCATGGGCCATGGGTACCATTTCTCTAAGGACACTTATCTGAAAGCCCCCCCACAAAAAAACAAAAAAAAACTAGCACGGCCCGGTGTAATTTGGCATCGGTTAAAGACATCTTCCATATTATTAAAGCAAAATATAACTCCCCAAGAAAATCATCAGTGTTACTCTCTGTTTTTGATGAGCAGGCACATCCATAATTACTCAATACTTATATCAATTCATATCTGTTCCGTCCTCAAAAATGAAAGAATAATAATAAGAGTTTAAGAAAAAAAAAAGTATGATGGGAGGATTGATGAGTACATTAGGACTCTAGAGCGCTCACTAACAATCACAAATCATTTTTACATACCAGTGTTTATGTTTTATTCAAACATAAATGCATTGCACATGAATAATAATACAGAAACAGTGCTCTTGTTATACCCACACCCCTGCGAAATTCCATTAATATGACTACATCATTATTTCTTATGTCAATAATATTTATATTATTTACATTAGGGAGCACTTTAAATAGTGCACCCTGTAAACACGTTCGATGCTATATGCACACCCCTGCAATATTTCATTAATACGACTACATTGTTATTTCTTAGATCAAAAATATGTATATGATACTAGTATGAGTCTGCTTGTTCTAAGGACCCATAGGGGATGATAATGAAAGTGTGATGTGATGTGATGTTTGTTTAGAAATGTATTACCAAAGTAATATGTCAAATTAGTTATACAATGTGATATTTGGCTTTATTAAACAGATAAATTCTCAAAAGTGCTCATTTGAATTACAGCAATCCAAGACAAATTAACTGGTTAATGCAATCTCCCATTCATGTTACTACCTGAAAAATTAATGAACAGATTGAATTCAGATAAGTTTTCCTTTGAATTGCAGCAATCCAAAACGAATCAACTCGTTCATACACTCTTCTTTTCCCTTCCAATTTTTAATAGTAGAGTGTAGAACAAAAAATGTTGCTAGGCAGAAAAAATGGAGGAGGAGGAAGGTTCAAAAGTTTATTTTTGTATACATAAGATGCGTTAGGGAACACTTATACTATACACAGTGCACGCTGTGACTGGTGTTCAGACATACAGATAAACTTTGCTCTATTAATACGATGATATTACGTTGTTGATAACTTTTTGGGTTAAACCACCCTTCCTAATTGATGAAAACTAGCAACGCCCTCCTTATAAATAAATATCGATTATGAGACATGAATCATTATCAAGCAAGGAGATTAAGTGCTGAAAAAAATAAATGGTAAGTTTTCATGTTATTAGTGGTGTAAAGTAGTACCGTGAATTCTATTTATATCAATCAATGACATGCAGAGCTACCTTTCGCAATGTGTAGAGAAAAGTTTTGTTTTTTAACATTTAGTTTCCTAAGGGCATGCATTTCAAGGCAACTATGATATTCAAAAATGAAATGAATAGAGATTTTATTTTATTTAATGGATGGTTTTCATATTTGCATGCATTGTCTGTGAATATTTAACAAGAAGAGAAATATTCATACATAGTTCATCCCTCCTTTTGAGGTTTTGAATGTTAATGTCGATTGTCATGTATAAGTTGAATTCGATCGTACAAATTCCTACCGAAAAAATCAAATAAAACATTTAAAATGGAGAATTTATAGTTATTGTCATTTTCACAAAGGTATAGATAATGATGCAAATCCGTTGTATTTTTTAGCAGTCCTGGTTTTTTTTTTTCCTTTTTTATATCCTTTTCTTCTTCCTCTCTTGTCACAGCTGATTGTAGCTGATCTCATGAAACGTCATGTGCATTATTCTTTTTCTCCTCCCAACCATTCTTCAAATTGACAGGGTTAAATTGTTGTTTTAGGTTTTCTTTTTTTTAATATGCCATTCTACACTGGATTTTCATCATTGGGTATACCATAGACTATGTTACGATCCTCTTCTTTTCTAGAACAAGTCCTCTTTTTATATTCTACCATGATATATATATCATGACTAGGACTTTTTAAGGGCGTGTTTGTCTCTTTAACAATTGAAAAGATTTAGGAAATAAATTCTTTTTTCTTAACAAAAACTTTTTTTTCAACAATTTAGGTTTGGAAGGGATAAAATTGGACCACATTATTTTTTTCAAGAAAAGTACACTTTTTTTACAAAAAAATGTTAATTTCAAAATTGTGTATTCCTCACTTCTGTAGTCACTGAAAAAAAAAAAAAAATGAAAAATGACACATGTTCAAAATCGTCTAAAATATAAAATAAATAATATTTCTATATAAAACAAAAATGTGAGTTTTGTTTAGATAAATTGTAATGATTTTTGTAGTCGGAGTCTGTACAAATTTTTCAACTCATGACTCCGACTCTGCAGCTCTGGTTAGAACAATAAAGATATCTCTAAAATTTAGTCTTTATACAATATTTACTAGATTTTTATTCCGGTCATTTCAATACTGTAATATTCAAATAATCGGAACTTAACCAATATTTATTCGCCAAACTTTTTAACTACATGTTTATATAATAAGTAATAACTAATAATAAGTAATAACAAAAAGTTTCTTCTTTGGTGGGGGTAATACAAACACTCATATTTTTAATTTGATGTTTGTCTTAAGGCTATAAAACGACTCTGAACTATAATAGACCCGAATTACTCTAATACATGACAGTGGCACCGGAATAAATCATACAGGCTCCTTTGATGATGTCACCATGAGATACCATGAGATTGCTCAATAAAACAACACTTCGATACTTCTTGTGTGAATCAACTTTGGTTATTAATCAAGTCGTATGGAAACTTAGATGGGGATCCCCAATCCTGTCGATCTCTCTACAAAATAAATGACTGAATGAGGGATACATTTGACACAATGGAGAGTCTTGCCTTTAATCCCGCCGTATGAAGATAAGAAGGTCCTCCCTCTTGAATAGGATACTCTACCCATGAAAGGAATTGTGTTTCATGCCTGTGATTTGGGAGTTAAATTTGACTTATTGAATCCCTCCTCCTTTGTATGAGGACTCTGACAAAGATTCCCATCCTCATTTGAGGGGGAAATTGAGATAGAGGGCTCGATTAAGCTCCAATCAACTCAACAATTTGTCAGACATCTAATTAAGGTTGTTTTTAAAGCAAGAGCTTAGCTTTTATCCTTATCAAAATCATAAAAAGCTTCCAGTGTTAAAGTCTGTGTATATTGTGAGCTCAAATAAAGTTAAGATTGTTGATGGAATTCATAACTTCATAGCTTATTTAAAAGTTATTCTTGGGTAGGAAGACTATAATGTGGAACCAAAACAGAATTAACGCACATTGAGAAATTGATTTCTTCTAATGTCTGGTATACCATTAAGTTAAAATTTGCAAATTTTGCTCTTTTCATCATCAATAAGGAAGACTAATATATTCAGTGTACCTTGTTTATAAGTGCTATATGTGTGGTAAAATTATATGATGATTTTTAAATTGATTTAAGTAATAGCTTAGAAACGTCTAATTTCATAGTTAATATGCAACAAAATAGGAAACGCAAGAGACATAATGATCCTGGAGCAAATAGAAAAGGGAATAAACTGTCAAATGTATCTTAAATTCATTGTATGTGTCTAAATCCGAAAAAATATTATTGTATTTAATATTATAATGTATCTATAATATTTAAGCAAGTAAATGTGGATTTCATTTCTGTATTCAGGGTAAAATATTATTTATACTGCACTAATTTTTTTCCTGTGAGGGCATTTAAAAAAATAATAGGCATCTTGAATGTATTATTATTGGTTTTCATTGGTTTATATAATGGTAATAAATTATTTTCTACATCATGGATGTTGTTTTATTGAAGTCCTTTACTTGTTCTAAGAACCTAATCTCCATTAATTTGTTCCTTGGCTTGTCTCCAAATCATACCAAAAATGAAAGATTTATTTATCTACATAAGGTTTTACCCTCAGCAAAAACGAGGTTGTGTGATTTCAATCTCCGTGCTTCATCCCTCTTCATTATAATTTCTATCCCCGCATTAATAAATATTATTATTTATTAGTAGTAGTAGTACAGTACATGACTTCTTACTGGCCTGATGAAGCTCATATTGAGGCTAAAATTGAAACTAGTTGCAACAGGAGTTCATAATACTAAAGAGCTCCGAGTACATAACTTTGAAATAATCATAATAGAGGGCGCAGTATATCATGAAGATAAGAGAAAATATAGAGGACGTTCAAAATGAAAATAATAATATCTCTCTTTAAAAGGAGAACGGAAGCTTCTATAATTATGAATACGCAAATAACTTTATCACTACGTAATATCGAAAAATATGAAAGCTATATTTACTAATTAGTTCATAAAGTAAATTAAACACTAGATTATGCCAAAAATTTATATTTATGTATATAGCTCCACAGCTCAATGTCAAGTATTTTTTGTATCTATATCATTCCCTGGCCCTTTTTATGACGTCACATATTTCAATTCTTTGGTGGTAAAAAAATAAGTTCGTTCTAAATATTAGTGAAGTTTAATATATTAAATTTACAATAATAGTTAATACTTTGTGCTTCCCAATTTGAGTGTATAATTATTTAGACTGTTTATATATAATTATAGAAGATAATATTTATTCATATTATAAGCTGCCATGATGTCAAAGAGCGCAACTTTGCAGGATTGGGCCGAGAATGAAATGGGATTTCACTCCAAGAACCCAATTAATTGGGATGGGTGAGTGGCGATTTCTCCAGTAACAGTTACTATTCAAAATATTGAGTTCTTTGATGAAATGAATCATTTACTTTTTTGACTCTAATCCTTCAAATAGTAAAGAAGGATTCGAACTTTGGTCTTTTTTTGTTTTAATTAGAAGCGTTGATACTTGATATAGATGATAAGAATGAATGTTCTTTAGATTAGCTTATTATACATCATCCTCTTGTATATATAATACAGAAACACAATGGATAATTATACATAATTTTTAATAAAACATTTCATGACGATTTTTAAATGTATTTATCAAATAAATACAGTTTTGATGCGTTTATTGCTCAATTAAATAGCTGTACATGGAAGTCAATTATAATTTATGTATCTTTGTGTTTTGAGTGAAACACACACAACATTACAAACATAAGGACACTCCTTTATAATTCCAGGGAAATTAAAGTTATTTGGGTTCTTTCAAGAGTATAATGTCCATCAATCAAAATATGGTGTAATCAAACCCTTTTAAATATTTACTTAATGTTAAAGACATAAAGCTATACCTCAAATTAAGTTATTATTACTAAACAAAATGAAACTATCTATTATATTATAGAAGATCCAAACTCATTCTGAATTTGAACCTAAAATGCCTTGAACTTTATTCCAATATATATATATATATATATTTAGTAGATACAAGGGACGAATATTGATATCCAAATAACGGCATATTATCGATATTCAACGCAGGGTGTTCGAATTGATAGCGTAGAGGTAAAATATATATTGGTTGTGAAGCAATGGGCTGTTGATATATAATTGACTTTATACATTCGAATGATCTTTGTAGCCATTTGTTAAATAAAATACTTCGAGAAGTTTCCCTCCAGTCATTTCATACTTCAATATGAAGGTAATATTTTGAAGAACAGAAAACCTTGACGAACAAGCTTTGAAGTGTTTTAGATTCAATGAAGTCTAACAATATTGAATCTAAAAGAGATTTTTTCAGCAGTAAGGTTGTACTACCTCAAAAACTGAACTCCAATCTATTTGAAAATCCTCTGTTTTCGGAAGTCAGTATTACTAAAACAAATAAATAATTAAATTATTTATTTGTTTTTTTTTATTATTTTATTTTGTTTATTTGATTTCTATAAAAAAAATTATCACAAGATAGAATCAATATCTCACTGTAAAAAAACAAAACAAATTATGGGTTTGGGAGATATGAGAGGTTTAATTTGTACATATGTTGAGAAAAAGTTGCAATTTTGTTCAAGTTGCATGCAATAATTGGATATATTTATGGTGTGATTTTTGTCTATTTGACTAAAAATAATTACTAAAATATATAAATGGCACATTATGAATTTCAAATCCCCACAGTTGTATTACTCATAAATACATAATAACAATGTAATTTTAATAGATCTAGGAGTAAAGGAAATGATAGTATCAATTAATATTTGGCAATTTTAATCAAATCGAATGAAAAAATAAAATTGATTGTACATTTTCCAACCTATGATGCGTCGTGTCGGTCTAAAAAACTTAAAAAAGACGGCAGTGCTATCAGTCCGGTCCTAATAAAATTTGTCAGTCCTTGGGGCGGTACTCATTGATCTTGTATAGTAACTACAACAGCTGAAAAGACGTAATTATTAACTATGTCATTTCAGTTTTTGAAGTTGTGGGTATGACTGATGAGGAAATTAGTTCTAGGACCGATCAAACACTAATAATGTGTTGGTTCAGAGGAAATATGCATAAGTTTATCTTCCAAGTGGTGATATTCCTGTTCTTATAATACTTAGTGCGTTAGTATTCTTAGTCTGAATATATCTGTGTACAATGTACTTCATACATATCTGTGTCATGTAAGTACATTTTTTGTTTTTCTCCCTCCCAACTCATTTTTACTATTTTAGTCTAAAATTGTGAAATATCTTATGAGACGGAACATGAATCTTATGTTGTTTTTTTTTGGTTTTTTTTTACGATTTTAATAAGTAGAAACTTCTTGGATGATGACGATGATGATAAAGTCACCCATTCCAATTGTCAATCTCCTGCCACTCCATTTAACTATGTATGTACGATGTAAATTAGGGTGGGTCTAGTACTCAACAAGTTCGTAAATTTTAAGGGATAATACTTAACCTATTTTTTTGGTACTGTGTAAGGACCATATGAATATATCAGTCTAATTTCATGGAATTAAATTCAATTTTAACTTGAGCACAAAGACTACAAATTTAGACAAAAGTGACAAAGATCTATAAAAATTAAAACAGTGTGCAATCAATAAAATAATAATATATGTTAAAAAAGCAAAGTTTGTTTGTCTGTTTGAATGTATGGGAACTAGTCATCGGGTATACTGTATATAGTGATCCATGATGTATATCATAACAAGGGCGTCCGCAGGGGCTGTAGTCCCCAAAAATCAAAATTTTAAAAAATTCAATTCTTCAAAAAATAATTCAAAAAAAAAAAATTTTTCTCTGAATAGCTTTGGATTTTTATATTTATAATTTAATTTTTGAATTTTTTTTAAAAATTATACTTTTTGTTAAGAGGCGTTGATTTTTGAAATTTTTTGTTGATGGATATGGACTTGTGAATAAATGGATTTTTCATAGTATTTTCGAACACATTTATAATTTGAAATTAAATTTTTGAAATTTTTTTTCAAAAAATTTAATTTTTTGTCAACAGTTGTGGACTTTTGAAATTTCTTGAGTTTTTTGGATTTTTTTTCAAAGAAATTCCAAAACCTGCCCCCAAAAAAAAAAAATGGACGCTCCTACTTAAATATATTTTGATCTAAGAAATAACAATATGGTCGTATTAATGAACTATTGCTGGCGTGTGTACGTAGCACCAAACGTGTATACAGGGTGTATAGTGGTCCCTGATGTATATCATAATACATATATTTGAAATAAGAAATAATAACATAATCGAATAAATGAAATATTCCTGTTAAATGAACTTGTATGATAACAAGAGCACTGTTTCTATTGGTTTTTGCTATTAGTCTCTTATGTTTATCATAATGTATAATTAATAAGAACTTTGAGTGTATGCTAAAATTTGAAATAAATATAAACGCTGATAAGTTAAAATCAATTTTGTTTGTTTTTATTTGTGAAGGCTCTAAAAACTAAGGTACTCTATCAGTCATCATCCCAACATATCATTTATTCATTTTTCTCCAACTATTAGTCTTTCATTCTTGAGGACAGAATACATATGAATTGATACAAGTATTGAGTAGTTACGTCTGAGTGGGAACATAAAAATCGAGAGTCACACTGAGGATCTCTTGGGAAGTTATCTTCTATATGGTGGACAATGCCGGGTACTACCGTTAGTACGTAATATGTTCTTATTTTTTACTTCATATATGCACTATTTTAAGGATGGATTTCATATTTTTATCTCAAATATAACTCTTAACAAATTTTCTTTAAATATATTATTCAAAACCTGAAAAACGGGATTTTTCTTATAGTTTTGTCATTGGCTTGATGCTCTAAATAAGTATTAATATATTTCAACAAAATTGCTCCATTGTGTTCATTAAGACTACACAGTACCAAATATGTTAAGCTACTTTGGACAAAGTTGGGGAATCAGCTTCATCCTAATGTGCATGTTTTGTTATTTAGAAGGGGATATTTTTCATGTATCTTTATAATCATGTGTAAAAAAGGCACAACACAATTTCCAAAGATCGTTTTCTTTCCACTTATACAGATGTCTTTTTTTGTAAGGTGAGTAAATTAATCATTAATAAGATATCGCCCTGAACCTTTATTGTATCTCACAACTTTTAAAAAAAAAGGCTCATCATCATTGATCAAAAATAATTAAATATCATAAATTATATTTAAAAAGACGGATTGTAATCAAATAAAGTCTTAATAGGGGATGATCAAACTAATAAGATATACATAGCCGCAGGATGAACCGAGACAAAAGAGTTTAAAATGACGAGACTCGGCCAACCCTTATTATTTACTAATCTGTATTATGCAAATTTTAATAAGTAAAGAGTTATTTTTATACAATATTTCTATGATCAATGTCGTAGAAGACATAATTAACTGTCGATTTCTAAGAAAAACATTGTCCTAGTCGCCATCATGGGCACTAAACCGGTTTGATTTATAACTTTTTCCCCATTTCGATTACGGATAGTACGGAAAAGTTATCATATGGTTAGAAAACCAAATATGCAAAATATCATTGCCCTACGTTGTCATCTTTAGGTAGCACATCCCGTTCAAAGTTTGAAAGGAGACAAAAGTTCTTAACTTTGTCAATAAGGATTAAAATAACTAAATATTAAAAATCATCATTTTACCTTTATTAATTATGATAGATATTGTTCTAAACTATAAAAAATATTAAGAATTTTTTTTTATAAAGGTACCTTATTGATCAAATAGAGCGAATGACATAAAAATAAATTGATCCTTCTTTTCTGAAAATGTAAAAAAAAAGATGCGCCTTATACGCAGATCATCAAATTTTCCTAATTTTTTTCTCTTTTTTTTTGTTCCATAGAGCAATTTAAAAAAAAAGAAACTTTTGTTACATTTTTATAGAGTAAAACAATGTGTATCTAAATCATTTTTTGCAAAATGACTAAAAATGTATACTTAGTGTCCATATTCACTAAGTAAAGAGTTTTCACCTTATTTCATAATTTGATAGAGATGTGCCACCTAAAGATGCAGTGTAGGACAATGCAATTCGGCATTGGTAATTATCATACCATTTGAGAACTAATGAGGTCTAATGAGCACACAGGTTGAAAAGAGGACTGATATATCCAGGATTGCCCCAGGAGGCTAACAGGGATCAGACTGGGGCCTTGAGAAAGACGATTTACAATTTCATGCATGTACTGTGTACTCAATGTGACGACGAGGACACTGTTTTTCTTAGCAATCGACAGCTAATTAATTGTTCTAAAAAATGACTCTTAACATTTCAAAATTTGCATCATAGAAATGAGTAAATAATAATGGTTGATCCGGTATTAGAAAGTTCTCATTGTCTTGATTCTTACTCAACATTCTTGCCTTTGTGTCGATCGTGATTTATTTTTGTTTTTATATGTATATATTTACATATATTGTATTTGCCCTGTTTTCCATGTATTTCTCATTCAGTGAAATCTCCATTTTTCTAAGAGTAGACATTTCATGATGAATATATTATACATGTGTGGCGATACCATTAAAGCAAGCTGGGATAATTTTTCTCGATATTGCGACAGTGTGATAAACATATCCATTGTTATGAGTTCTATAATTTATATTAATTCAAAAAAATGACAAATTCCTTAGGAGACACGGTTTTTAAGGTTAACTGAACCTGATCAAAATCGGTTATTTGGTAATACTGATTATAAAAGATACTGAGACGTCATGACGTGAAAATCATTTTTAAATAAGTGTGTTATAATTATTCACGTTGCGAGAATGACGAATAGAAGAAAGGGATTAGTTGGTTAAGAATCTGCCTCATTTACTGAAGTTGATGTTTGATTTAAAGTTCAAATACCGCACGATCAAATTGACTGAACTTGTATATAATATGTTCATGTAAAAATTTAAACAAATATCAATCATATTAATAACTTGTTGGACAGTTTTTCAGGGGTTTAATATTCTATTTGACTCTTTAAAAAATCCTCTTTGGTTTTTTATTTTCAGTAAAAAACTTGAAATGCGTTTTTCTCTGTTTCATAAAAAAATCCCAGCTTGCTTTTATGTTATCGCCACACACATATTAGTGTTGCAGGGGCGTTTGCAGGATTATATATATACAGATATTTTTTCCCACTCAGTATCTGTGACTATGCCTTTTTGAATGACGAGTTAGCCTCTCATGTAGCTGGCCACTCTAAGAAAAATAAGATATCTGTTCCATCAGGAACTCCATAAGTTCCTTCCTGTGTGTATATCCCGAAAGCTTTATTTTTTGTAAACAAATTTTCTGAAATACGATTTTTTATAATTCTTATGTAGTAAATTGACATAAGATCTCAAAATGTTACGAAGGCATACATTCAAAAATAGGATAAACGTTTGTTCAATCTCAAGCGAATTATCGTGCTTACTTGTCTGATAGTGCGGAAAACTTCGTAAACAAATGTCCTCTAAGACAGGGATCCCCGAAAAATATTTGTGCCAAAGTACACCAAAAAAACAAAACAAATAACAATTTCTTGACACCCCTAATTTAATTAAACCAATTATTTGGATTATTATAAGCTATTGCAAATAATGCATTGTACGGCACACTTACACTATGTTGAATTTAATTGCAATCATTAAGAGTTGTCAAATTCAAATACACCTAAAAGCCCCTCATTTTTAATTGAACGGGAGCCTGCTCA
This sequence comes from Lepeophtheirus salmonis, assembly GCF_016086655.4. Lineage (NCBI taxonomy): Eukaryota > Metazoa > Arthropoda > Copepoda > Siphonostomatoida > Caligidae > Lepeophtheirus > Lepeophtheirus salmonis. The sequence continues at coordinate 33,977,937 of NC_052132.2, read as the reverse complement.
CAAAATAAGTAAAATTAGCTCAGGATTTCTTGAGCGTACTAATGCTCTCTTCACGTGTTGTACAAATAATTAAAGTTTTACTCAATTAATATCAATCAATCAAATGATAGACTGAGATACTTTACTATAATATTAGTGAAAATGATGCCCGGTAGAGGGTACTTTTATGTTTGGTACTTTTTCAAGGACCGATATTACCCTAATACAAATGATAACGGTCTCATAGCCCTCTAGAATATCCAGAACGAATCCCAAAACTAGCATGTATGTTTAATGTATTTATAGGCATATAAACCGATGTTTATAAATGCATGTCGTAGGTTAATTACAGACACAATGCTCTTTTACAACATTACTTTTCTTATTTTTCACTTTGAAATACTCAGACGTACTAATTAGATAATATCCAGTTATTTCCCTTCCTTCTACATAAATACATACATAAGCTAGGTGTAATTAATCGACACATGATATTACACTATACATACATACATATATGTAATTAGGTTATTATTTATTTCTCCTCTGAATCTCTTTATTTAAGCCTATTATGAATATATTATATACTTAAATACACGAACTAAAATATAATAAATTATGTAGAATCTACATAAACTATCATTTATTAACAGTTTACATTAATATCAATTAAATTTCTAATATTCCTCCTACTTTTTTATGGGATAGAGTCTGTAACTTATGTTTAGACAGTAGAACAGACCGAGGACCTTGGCAACACTTTTTAATTTTGGCTAAATTGACTTCACATCTCTAAAATTATTTATCAATATCAGATATATTATGTAGTTATAATGTAGAGATGCTGCCAAAAATTGCAGCTTTCTCCGTAGTTTCAACAGGCGTTGGGAACTGGGAGCTGACTATTGGCCAAAACAATTTTGCCGAAGGACATTTCGCCCTAAGGCAATTTGCCGAACCGACATTTCGCCCTATAGAAATTTGCCGAACCGACATTTAACTATAGGAACGTCTGTACAACGATCATTTCCTCGAAGGGCAATTTACTGAACGGACATCTCACCAAATGACCATCAGGGACATTTGGCCTCATAAAGATAGTTAATATATTAATATATCTGATGGTATATTTCAATTCAATTTAAAATGATAGTATGATAAATATGTGGGGTGGGGTCAAATGGGTGTATTTAGTTGTTGTATTCTTGCGTATATCAATATATTAAGGATATTTTAAAGCTAAATGTCCCAAATGGTCCTTTGTCGAAATTACCATAAGGCAAATTCCCCTTTGGTAAAAAAAAATTTGTTGGTCAGGCCTCCTAGAATCATGGGGACTGTTTTTAACATTTTAAATCTTCAGTTTGAGTAATAAATAAATAAAATTAGACTGAGAAAATTATGTTTTTGGGAAATAAATAACTAGATCATTCAAGATAGTGAATGATTAACTTTTAATGTATTATAGCAGTGGTTCTCAAATAAGGGTACTTGAGATTTTGGAAAAAAAAAATATTACACTTGATACATTACTAAAACGCCGGTTCGGGAGTACTATGCCGAAAAGATATATTACAAGTGGTACATCACTTAAAAAAAAGGTTGAGAATCCCTGTATTATAGAACAGTAAGATGTTAAACGATTTGCATCGTTGTTAAATGTAGATCATAGAATAAATATTATAGATTGGAGATTCATTCAATAAAATTTAGTGTGTTCTCTCTCTCTCTCTCTCTTACAACCCTCTTTAGGGCCTTGAATGCATTTTGTATTTCTAATGGAGTGTACCTATGTAAAATAGTCAAAAATATGCAGATTTGATGCAGCTATCCTAAGTATCTAAATAAGTTCGTTTTGAATCTTAATCAGTTATACCCACTAATAGGGAAATAATCAGATGATTCTAGTTACAGTAAAAACAATAAAAAATGAACTTTTACAAAAGTAACTAATGTTGTGTACGTCCTTATTTAGGACTGCAAAATGCAGTCCCTTTCAGTTCAGTCTCGGTTCGGTCCAATCCAGTCCTGACTATCATTTCTAAAACGGATGAAGTTGACGTCGCTCAACCTTATTATTTCTTCTTTTTTTAAATGAGTTCTAGTACTGACAGCCCTAAGGATCGGTCACAAAGACTGATAGGATCGGTCCTAAGACTGGACTAAGCTGAACCGAATAAATATGGACTGATATAGTACTTGTAGTCCTCTAAATCAGTTTTTATCCAATTTCCGCAAGAAAAGTTGATGAAAATGACTGTTTTTTATTATTACACAATATGTAAACCTAATCATATTTCTATGATGCAATTGTAATGTAGTTTATGCTCGATAAAAAGGGCCAATTGCAACCGTACTGTCTTGCAACTGCCTCCCATTTCTCTATTTGATATATAAGGTATATCAATCCCTCCTCTGTAAAAAAGCGTATTACAATAATGAAAAACATGTACGCAATGTTTAAACAGACGTTATATCCATATGTATTCGCTTACAATTCAGGTCAATATTGTGTGTCTTGATAAGCTTACGTGTGCCTTTCTTTAACTTACGTAATCATAATAAATATTAAGTAGGATTGCCTTGACGTCATCATATTTCCTACTAATAGTATTGTCGTAAAGTATTCATATCCTAGTACATAATATATAAATTGACCCCAATTTTTCCAACCCTATTTCCTTAAGGGATTTGTTCAAAACACTCATTCATGAAAGCGTATGTTGCAACAAGAGTGGACATATTATCATCCCACATAAGAAAGTGTATAAGTCCATTAAATATATTTTGCAATGATGGCTTGGTTATATTTATAGCCCCTCCAGAAGTGACATCATTTTGTACACCCATAATGACTGGATTACGCAATCTCATTAATTTATTAATTGTCTTTGTATGGCAAGAGAACCTTATAAATAAAATGGCGCTCACAATCAGGAATGATGCAATTGCTATTCCTGTAGCTCTTTTGAGTATATGTTTATGATTACTTTGGGGTAAGCATTAAAGTGTATAGTAGGATATTTTTTATTTTGCTTTTATTCATATTTCCATCGTCCGAAAAAAAGGTACTTCATGAACGGCTTTTGATTTGAAAATCTATAAAATATAAAGAGAAAAAATAACGATTTTTTCGTGTTGTTCCATAAAAATTATCGAGTTGAGTCGAGATACAGGATTTTGATTAAATGAAGTATTATAGATTAGAAGTATATTTTTCGATGATATCTGTACAATATTGCTCTAATTTACCTAACGTTATAAGTATTTCAGTCCTAAATATGTTGCAAGTAAATAAATATACTCTTTTGATACCGCGTATATCGTGCATACTTTTGATTCGTTAGTTTATTTTTAATAAAATGTCAAATATACTTTCGTAATTGATAAATACCAAATAAATATAAAAAAACCTCATCATGTCTATGAATCCTTTGGGACCACAAAAATTGTCTTTTAAATCCTTATAAACGACGATTTTTCATGATCAATTCAACATTGACAGCAATTTTTAAGGCATTATTATTGATAATTCATTCACCTTTTTTTTCAATTGAAGGTTGTTTTCTTGTTTAGATGAATAAAATGCAATTATAAAAAATATCCTGCAATACCAAATTATGAACTTTTGTCATCATAGTAGAGTCTAGTACACATACTTACCTTGAATCCTTAAATGATATATTATCATTGATTGATTTTTCAATATACCTATATATATATATATAGTTATTCATTGGAAAAAGTGGGAGTTTTCACTACTTTTGGAGTCAATCCATGCTGGGCTTTGGGCTCGAAATCCTAAATCGTTGTAGTTTTAGTTGGGGGTTCTTTTAAAAAGTTTGGTCTTGATTGGCCTCATTTAAAATTAGGTCTATACCGATTTATGTATGAATTGTTCATGAATTTCTATGTATTTTTAAATGGTAAACATCGGCACAATGACGTCAATTGAAGTTGAAAGTGTTGGATATATTGTCTACAGCGTGGAGACACAAAACTATCAATAATTCACTCAAGTACAAACAACGTTTGGTTTTTTTGCATGATGACAAAACAGCTCAAAACCTAATTTGTGACTTGTTTAAATACTATATTTAGCTATATTTTTATTCACTATGTCCTCATTTACAAGTAATAACAGCCTTAATATGCTGGTGAGCAGATTGGCAGCGCTTGACTATGAATCCCGTACCAAGCTGTCATGATGAGAGGTGTAGCAGATACTCTTCTCTAAGACGCTAGGGGTTGAGGTCAGGGCTAGAGGAGGGCTGCTACATGGTGACAGGCCAGAAGTCGGCCATATTGTTGCTGGAGAAGTTTTGCTTCTTCTTGGCTGTGTGGGAGGGGGCGCTCGTTAATGTACTTTTTGATGTTATAGGCAGTCTGTGCTGAGGAAATCGTACTCGCGATTCCATTTTAATTGTCGCTCCCATATTTTTCCACTGTCGCCACGATGGTATGGGATAGAAACAAAACTTGTTTATTTTTGTGTCAGCTGTCGTTCGGTTGCGTAATTAAATCTCCTAGTTATAAATTAGTAATTTAATTCTACTGCAAGTTTTGGGTCCCACTTAATACAACTTATAGAAAAATAAACAAGTTTTGTTAAAATTTTCAACAAAATATCTTAATACATAAACTGAATCCCTCTTTTTTTTAACCAATAAGTAATCATAAAAAGGACACTAGGTCTGATCTGAGTTTTTTGTTTTTTTTTCTAAGGGAGAAGGGTATATTTTGTTTTAATTTAATTAAAGAATAAAATATCATTAGTGTACTTTTTTTAAAAGAAATATATATTTTTAATTAACATATTTTATGAATTAATAAATATTTTTTAAAAGTACCTTCAAATCCAGGACAGGATATAAAAAGAGTCTCCTTCCGGACTAAAGAAGTTGTGGGTATTCTATTCTATCAATACTAGTGTAGTTATTACATCTGAAATCAATGTTTAAAGTAACTTATTTTTGTTTCTTAAAAAGTCACATAAGGACAATTTTAAGTAGCATTTTTTAAAGAAAAACAAAACAAAAAACCTCATGATTCATAAAAAATATTCTACACCAATTTGTTCAAGGAGGCTTTTCATATTTATTGATATTACCGTGGCTCTGCTTGATTTCTCTTTTTTTACTTATTATTTTTTAGTATAGTCATAAATTCAAAAGTCATTTCTTAATTGTTTTCTACGTAATGTGCTAATTGAAAAGTATGATTTTATATATATATATATTAGAGTGTCCCGTTTTTGGGTTAATAATTTTCTACTCCTGCAAAAAGACCGTTTCTTCTGGGGACAGTAACAAAACTGTCTGTGGCAAAGTGGTCAGGTTATGACCATTTTTAGGCCCCTTGTAACACCGTTTCAAATATGAGTAAAAAATTGGACTTTTTATATTCGATTTATATTTTTTCAAATATTGTATGTCTTGGTTTTAATAATTTATAGGGCCTATAGTGTGCTCAATCATTTGCAGTATTCCTGTTTTATAAACACTAGCGGTAATACCCAACATTGGCCGGGGTATTAGGTGTCGACGACCTTACACCTTTTGCTCTGATAATATAGAAGATAACTCCCCAAGAAAATCTCTGTGTTACTGTCCGTTTTTCATAAGCACACTCACACGTAGCTACTCCCTCAAAACTTAGACATTCTCTCCTCAAGAATAAAAAAATAATAATAACAGCTCTAGATTTTGTTTAAATATGATTTGATGAGCCAGGTCGTACTTTAAAGTTAAATTCATTTTTTAAACTTTATATAAAGTACTTCCCGCATTATTTTCTTTTGTTATATGAGTTGAACTAAACGCCTGCAAGATTTAATTCATTCTATAAAGCATATTATACTCACTCCCTTTCCCACTTATACTCTATTGGTATATGATATAAAATGATGTAAATCCGGTGTTTTTTTAGCGGGCACCTTAATTTATAATTGGTAGTATAAAGAAGGAATTTTCTTTTCCTTGGCGGTAGTCATTATTATTTAATTCCTGAGTAGTGAATATCCTTTCCTAAATAGATTCAATTATATTCTAAACCCTGTTTGAACTTTTGTGTATGCTCCTAAAAGACGGTGAGTAACCGTCTTGAGATTTGTTGCGGAGTTATAATTGTAAGTCCTTGTTGGACTCAGAGTAGAATTGGAGATCGACATCGGAGTCATTCCAGCAAATGTCCTTGTTTATATACTTTTTCCTTCCTCCCTAGTCACAGCTGATTGTAGCTGATCCAATCATCTTCATGAGTATTATTCTTTCTCTCGTCCAAAACATTCTTCCAATTATCAGGGTTACCGTGTTGATTTTCAGTTTTTTTTTTTAACATTCCCATTCTATACTAGATTTTCATCCTTGATGATATACATCGAGGTGCACTATATAAAGTACATCTGGTTACGTCTTTTTATACATCAATTATTTTTTTACTTGCTAGATTCAAGGTAGTTTTTATAGATGATAAGTTTTTCTTGTTTTTTTTTTCAAAGGAACAGTTTTTGTCAAATTTGTATCAATTCACCGAATACTCAATTTTTTCTCATGGTCTCATCATAAAATGATCTAATTCCCTTAATGGAACATCCTTTTAGGTTAGCTAGAGTTGATGTTATTATAATTATCTAGGAGTTAAACTTTGCTTTATTAATGTAGAACAGTGGTCGGGGAAACAGGGTAAGTTACCCCAAATGGGGGTAATTTAGAAAATTTTGGAGGTAATGGGAATACTAATTTCTAGTGTTAAATGAAAAAAAAAAAACACATCTCACTACAGGGTCGTTCACAGGGGGTGGGCTGGAGGGGCTGTAGCCACACCCAAAAGGAGTTTTTACTGTAATAATTTTTTTTTAGCCAAGATTAAAAAAAAAAAAAAAATACGTAAAGTTATGGCTAAAAAATTAATTTTTTGTGAATAGCTATAAATTATTGAAATTTTGTTCAGCTAAATATTTAATTCTTCAATTTTTTTCAAAAATATTCAATTTGCAGTAAAAAGCTATTGATTTTTAATTTTTTTCCAAAACATTTTATACTCCAAAAATATTTATAATTCAAATTTAATTTTTGAAATTTTTTTCCAATTTTTTTTTTTTTAACTGGATTTTTGAAATTTTTTGTAAATAGTTTTTTTATTTTTGGATTTTTTTTTCCAAAATATTTAATTTTCTATGAATAGCTATGTATTTTTGAAATAGTTTTCCAAATAAAATAATTTTTTTTTTTTAATTTATTAAAAAAAATTTAATTCTTAATTTTGTTAAACTTTTTTCCAATTGCTTTTTTTTGTAACGACTCTAGATTTTTGAAATTTTTTGTGCATAGCTTTAGATTTCTAAATTTCTTTTATATTTTTTTTATTTTTTTCAACGAAAATTCCAAAGACCAAGCCCACCCAGACCTCTTTAGTTCAACTACTATCACTTTGAGGTTGGTTAAATTTTGATGCATTATTTATTTATTTCGACGAGCGGGCATAGTAAAAACATATAACGCAAAACTTATAGTTATTACTAGTAAATAATAAAAAAAATATTATTGTTGTCAAAAGAATTATAATGAAGGTAATAATATTAAGATTTAGAAAACAACAGCCCCGTAAAACTATAAAAAACAATTATAAAATGTAATAAATATTATGTTTGATAAAACAAGGAAACTGCAAATCATTGAACACATCTTAGGCCCTTAAATCTGTGGTTGGATAACGACAGTAAATTACCCCCAATGGGGTAATTTAGAAAATTTTGGGGTAATGGGAGTACTACTTCCTGGTGTTAAATAACAAGATGTCCACTGGAGGTGGGGGGCTGATGGGCCTCTAACCCCCCCCCCTAAAAAAGAAGGAATTTTGGCTGTTTATATGAGTTTATTTGGTCAAGATGAAAAAAATTTACGCGAAATCAGGAGTAAAAACTTAATTTTCTCTGAATAGCTATGGATTTTTGAAATTGTTTTCCAAAAAAATTGATATTTGAAATTTTTGTTTTCAAAAAATTGAATATATAAAATTTTATTTTGGAATTTTTTTCCAAAAATTTAATTTTTTGTTAATAGCTATGGATTTTTGAAATTTTTTTTACAAATTATTCTAAAGACACTGCCTCAAAATGTAATCCTGCAGACGCCATTACTCCAGTTTGAGGTAAATTAATTTTACTACAAGTTTTTTTTGAGCAATGTAAAAAAAGTGACTGGCCTATGTTTAAATTTTTAGAAATCAAGATGTACAGTTAATATTTTAAACTAATGAACTCCATACTAAAAAAATACTCATAGAGTCAATTTTGAAATGTTGGTACAAGAGGCCGAAAAAGTCGCAATTTTGAACCAAAAATACCTATTTAAAAAAATTAGCTGTACTATACCAAAAATGTCCTTAGAGCCCTGTAACTTTGCCAATGTTATTTTACTTATTCTCTTGAGCAGAAAAGGTCTTTGTGCAGATGGAAAAAAATATTAACCAGAAAACGGAACAGTCTAATGTATTTATGTAATATATAGGTAATAAATAATAAAGTAACGAACCCATGTTGAAATCCTTTCATTTATGTAGGAATTTCAATTAATTACGGGGAAACCATGTTAGAGGCTCTACTAAACGCTAGAGGAAAGTCCCGTAACGGAATCCATAAAATAGTAATTTCCTAAATAAAATGTTAAAAGTAGTTAGAAGTCCTTTTTTAATACATATATATATATGTACCTACAAGGCATATAAAGCATTTATGAGGCACCCCTCAGACGAGACTCATTTCCTCTATTTATAGAGTTACGACATCATCATTGTTTCAAAATGGTTGCTAAGTAAAGGAAATTTCAATTATCCATTTATACATAGTATGTGGTGCTTTTGATGAAGGATTTAGTTTGCTCATTAGTTCTCTTCATTGTTGTTCATTTGACGTCTATAGATTTGAGTATTAATGGAGCACTCATTAAAATGTACAGAGTGTACTTAAAAGTCATGGATAAAGTAACTGTCTTTAAACGCATTTGATAAGTCGATCAAATCAAGTGCTTTACTAAATCGTGGTTACGGTCGTGAAATCACTTCTTCGTATTGATTTTGGGATTCCCCGCCATTTTTTTCTCTTTCCTTTATAATTAGTGTTGATATTTTTGTAACGGAAATAAGAGTGCAAGGTGCAGGCGGGAGCGAGAAATATGTTACTACTGAATTAAAGCCCTTGTTAATGGCAGCTGCCTGTTATATGATTTTGGGGGCAGAAAATTAATTACTACCAGTGTTGTGTCGGTCCCTCTAGTTGGTCCTTAAAGAAGGTAAAATCTATCCCTCGTGACGTCAATGAGGATGTTTTTCCTTTTTTTTTTTTTATAGTGACAATTTTTTGCAAGATATATGCAATAGTCCTAATACATATTTCATATATCTTATTTGGCTGAATAAACCATCGATATTTTTATGAAAAATTCCAAGGACTGACAGTGAAGGACCGGTTCCAAAGACTGACGGTCCTAAAGACCCATATGACCGGTCCTAGGACTGACCTTGAGCGAATAAATAAGGAATGAGACAACATTAATTACTGAAATTATAGATTTTGAAGTCATAGAGAATAATGGCGGTACTCTAATAGTAACAGTCAAGGAGGGTGATATATAAAGCTACTCTTAGTAATAGTTATTCTCTGTTACGTCACTATTAAAAAGCAGGGTTGAATTAAATCATCCGTCGTAAAAACGTCATGATATAAACATGTATTTCTATTAATCTTGGTACAGTGAGCTAATCGGAGGTACTTAAAGCATATTAACAAAAGAAATCGAAAAATATTATGGTAACCTTGACAATTTTGAGGAGAGCAGCTTAGCTGTTAGGATGTTTCATAAGATTAGCTTCAAATATCTATGCCGAAAGGGGAGTAGGATAGGAAATTATACAAGGACATAGGCTAGCATTACTCCGATGTTGATTCTAAATTCTACTCTGAATCCAAGAAGGAGTTACTCTTATAACTGCTGATGAAAATCGTGTGTATTATGAGCATGTTAAAAAATACCCAAAAATCAACATGGTAACCCTGACAATTTAAATAATGTTTTGGAGGAGATAAGCTACAATCAGCTGTAACAAGAGAGGAGGGGCAGAAGGGCATTACTAAGGATATTGTCAATAATTACTCCGATGTCGATCTCCAATTATAATCTGAGTCCAACAAGGACATACAATTTTAAGTCTGCAACAAATCGTCAAGGGTACTCTCCGTCTTTTATGAGCACACACGAATATTCAATCAGATTTGGAGTGTAATTGAATCTACTTAGGAAAGGAAGTTCACTGCTTATGAATTAAATGATAGTGACGACTGCTACCGAAAAGAAAATTCCTTCTTTATACTACCAATTCCCAAAAAACGGGCCAGCTAACAAATTCACATGATTTACTTTACTAATTGTAACTCTGCAACAAATCAATGACAGCCTGTATGTAATATAAAAGGAATTCCACACTCTTCAGAAATCAAATAATAATAACAATTTAGGAAAAGAAAATTCACTTTTGAGTTCTCCAACTCCAAAAAAATGGGTGATAAAAAAAATACTCCCGATTTTCATCTCTACCCTGTATTTGTGAAATATCCCAAGTCAATCTATATTTCCTACATTAGAATGTGAATTTACACTAATGAAACATTCATTTCTAGGTTTGTTATAGTTTCTTTGTTGTGCAAATACGAATCCTCAAATATGTATTCAACCTTTTGTGAAATCCATTATATAAAAGAAGCCGATATTATATTAAATAGTATAAGTGCAAAATATCCTGGGAATTTCTTGTAGGTGTGAAACCCCTAAAAATCTCAGGAGAATGGGATCTTGAAAGAGAAGCAAATCCTAGTCCAGCTCATTGTACAAACATAAGTTACTTATATTATAGGCCATAAATTGTGTATTTGTTTATATATTTTTTAAAATGAAAGGAACCTATATTTTGTATATTAGCGATTACTTTCAGGCCTATTTATTAGTTGTTCTTTCATGCATGAGTGAAAAATGATTTGTTTATTATTATCAACACTTAAGCCCACTCAATAACACTTTTTCCCAGAGATAGTGAGAAGAGCTCTTGTTCCTTCGCAAAGGTTGTTTTTCTCACTTTCTTACAAAACAGTCAAACCTTGATTTATGAAAGGTGCTTTATGTTGAATTCAATCATAGCCTTGAGGTGAATTTACCCTGTGAATATAAACATTTTGTATACAGTATAGTTTGTATGTACATACTTGCTAGGTATAATATTGTATATGCATCATGTTAATTTCAAGTGTGTAAAAAAAAAACTCATTATTTGTAAAGGTCTTTGTTTTCTTTCTATATATTTATTTTTCCACAAAGAAAATTGCATTTGGTAGATTGTTTCTATGGACAGACAAAGGTAATTAATACATTTATATACAGGGTAGGGCAGAAAAACGTGGACTCGGAAGATGGATTTAGAAATACATCAATAATTTTATATTTTCAATAATAGGCAAAAAAGAATGTTAACAAAACATGTATACAAGGATTTTGGAAAAACTTTTTGCCATTCAGGAGTTGATGACAAACTCCTCTGACAAGTTGTCCCATGCAGCCACTATGGAGGACTTCAGTGACTTCATTTGGATGTGAGGTCCTGTTGGTTTCTCTCTCCAAAGTGCAGTGGGTTCAAATCTGGTGAGGAAGGGACCATATCTCTTTGAACCAGAATAGAGCCATGTTATCTGCGTATAACTTTTGGTACTCGGGGAACGTGTGAGAGGGGGCGCCGTTCATAGTCCATACGTAGTTACCCTCCCGGTAGTTTGTCTTCAACCATGGTAAGATGGTATACCTAAGCACCTAATGGTAGGCCTCCTGGTCGATTTTCTGTCCAGCCTTGAAAAATAAAGGAGACATCCTCTTTCCATTAGAGGCCACAACGCCGAGGACCATTGTTAAGGCCGGATATTTGGTGTGGTAAGCTCCTTGGACCTTTTCTTATGTTTCTGTTAACCGGCGATCTCTTGTCCAAGAAAATTTTCTCAATTAATCTATTTGCCTTGATCCATTTGAGGATTTTCTTACACCTCTCGAGCCTCCTGGCCTTCATGCCCTCTGTCAGAAGGTGGTGTGGGGTCCTTGTGTAAGAAACTATTCCCAAGTTGTACTTTATAGCCCTCCTGATGGTCCTAGGAGCCACACAGAAGTTGTTGGCAATGCGATTCATCGTCTTAGTGGGATCCTCATTTTTATTCTTCTCCAAACTTAACAAGAACTTTGTATCCCTCTTTAAATGATCCCTTCCACTTCCTGACATCCTGGAGAGGTTTTCTCCCTTTTTTTTTCATCTCGGCCAACTTAAAAACCAGGCTCCTAGAAACCTTAACAATGTCACTAATCTTCATCACATCAATTCCAGCATCAAGGAAATTTGAGATACGCTACACTTTTGCTTGTTACTCGGTCATGATGAAGAAAGGACTAAATGATTAGTATAGTTTGTTTATGTAAAAAGGACGGCACAAATAGAATACAAAAAATAATCACCAAACCTTGTCATATTAATGAGAAAATAATTAACAGTCCACGTTTTGCTGCCTGTATATGTTAGGTATCTATTGGTGTTGATACATTCCAGTTCGGGGTTAAAAGATTTTTAATAGACCCTTTGGACCAATACTTAAATTTTTTTGGATCTCAATTTGGAATATTTTTGAAGGTATCGAATCTACTTTCAAAACCATTTAATGGATAATTGTTTTATCCTTTTATTGTATTCTTTGTATAAACCAATAAAATGAGTTTTTACACATATGGTCACGAGGTCAATATATTGACCTTAAAAAAATGAAACATGTCCATTTTCAATTTCAATTAAATTTTTATCATAAATATATACAATACACAACCATATATACTCGATTCTACTTAATTACTACACGTTAAAAGCTAAAAAATATATTACAAAAACTCGATCATAATTTTTAGTATATACATTTATTCAGAAGTTTTATCTACCTACGCACACATTTTCATCTGAAGTATTTAAGTGTAATCGAACGCATCTCTAAAAACTTATTGGATATGTTTATGATGTGACGTCCGTACCAAAACTTTAGAAACCTCAAAATCCTGAACTGGAGGATAAAAAAGACTGAAATTTTGAGTTTTTAACTAATATTAAAGTATGTGCCAAATTTTAACAACAATCAAAGATAGTGCTTTTTTTTGAGTGATTGATTTGTCTTGGATTGACCCGTACATAATCCGGACTTAATTTAAAGAAAAACCATTCTAGCTTGCTTTGTGTGTTATATGACCACAAATGTCATATGTAAATACCTAATTGGTCTTTAGAAATAAAGGAATAAATTGCTCTGGATTCATTTTGCCCTGCCAGTCCATGTTTACAATCCTGTAGATATTTCAATTGGGCTGCTGGAAAACCATAGTGTGCCTACCTAGGGTTGTCAGAGGGAGGGGGTAGGGCCATCAATCTATCTCGAAATAAACTCTGTTGAATCTACATTCTACATACGTAAAGTCAAAAAAACAATAAAAATTCCAACGTTGAATTAATTATATGTGCTATGTATTGCATATACCTAGGAGGTACTCTAGGTATTTGGAATGACGGTAGAAGGATGATTGCATATTTCCAGACTGACTCTCAGGTAAAGGAACACAAAAACCAAAAAAAGAAGGGGGATTGAAAATTCCTCTTGAAATATGTAGAAATCAAATGAAGGAAGAATCTACGTACCTTCCTATGTGTATACTTAACAATACGGAATTTTCATCGTCTTGAAAACTCTTTGTCGACGCTGTATGTGTATACGTTCTTTAGAAATTCCTATTTCTGGTCAAGTTGCAATTTCTACTCTTAAATTGACCTTAATTAATTCCTACACGAGTCATTTTTATTACCAACTATTAATTGAGGCTATCCTTTGATTTACATATATTAAAATGACTTGGTTATTATGTATTTATGAGCTATATAATCCTGTGCATTTAACCCTATCAATGATTAATTTTTTATAAAAAAAAAAGAAGTGAAAAATGACACCCTTTGCATCAGTCTTTCTAAAACTTTTTTCAGTCAGGGCACCTTTTAAAAGTGTTTAAAATCTCAAGGAAACCCAGTATGAAATATAGTCAAAAAATGACACTGGATATCCTAAATGCAAATGTTCTGTTTATTTAGACTGTAATGACCAATGATATTTTTAGGTTTGCGTGGAATCATCCCTTGGTTTGACCATTTCCTAAAGTCAAATTTGAGGTATTGGTCGTTGTATGTCCTCTTTTTAGTCTTACTAATATCTACCCTTGCGACCCCTGGTGTAGACGCAGAGTTGGTTAGTGAAGGCTTGCATGAAGTATGCTGAGGCTCCATTGCACGGTACAGTTCTTGTGGGACTTTTCTACTTGGAAGACGATACATGATGTAATTGCTTGTTCCTTGCTCTTGGTGAATTCAAATGTATTTTTTGCCTATTTTTTCTAGAATTTGTTTTGTTCAGAATGAAAATATTTAATATTAGATTTTTTTTTTTTTGAAAAGGAATGGATTTTTAAATTTTTTGAAAAAATTTAAAAAAATGTAACTTTTTGTAAATAACTGTGGATTTGAATTTTTGGAAAAAAAATTCAATATTTGAAATTTTTTCTGAAAAGTGTTGGACCTTTTAATTTTTTCTAAAAAAATTTCTAACTTTGAAATTTTTTTTTGTGAAATTTTTTGAATTTTTTATCCAAAAAATTTAATTTTTTGTGAAAAACTGTGGATTTGATTTTTTTTTTTAAAGCTGTGGATTTTTGAATTTTGTCCCAAAAAAAAATAATATTAGATTATTATTTTTTTGAAAAGGAATGGATTTTTAAATTTTTTTTTTTAAATTTGCAAAAATTTAACTTTTTGTAAATAACTGTGGATTTGAATTTTTTGAACAAAAAAATTCAATATTTGAAATTTTTTACAATTTTTTTGGTGAGAAGATTTTTGAGTTTTTTATCGAAAAAATATAATTTTTTGTGAATAACTGTGGATTTAAAATTTTTCTTAAAAAGCTGTGGATTTTTGAATTTTGTCTAGAATAATAATGTTTTTTTTCTGTGAAGGACTGGATTTTTTTTTTACCAAAAATTTCAAATCTTGAATATTTTTCTCAAAAAGATACTTAAAAACCAAGCTGTCCTTAAACTATAAACCTGTGGACGCCCTGCTTGTACACGTCATCTGTATGCATATATGTTTTTGCAAATATTGTCGATTTCCTCTTAAGTACATTATGCATGTATTATTTATGAAGAAACATGCTCCAATAATCTTGTATTACGCTTATCATTATTGTTTAATGAAAGAGGAAGAAGAGGCTTTATTTTGATTTGGCTGATAAAGTCTTATATAACAATATTATGTACCTAATAATTATAATAATTTAAGCAACAAGTAGGCCACACTTAATATGCCACTGACTTACTTATTTATACATAAATTCCACTGCAATGCATTTTTATATTAGATATCTTAATCCAGCGGCACACCGGAATGTATTCCATAACAAAAGAGAGGCAAATCATATAATGATGATAAGTGTTAGTGATGACGTCACTCACCTTTATTATTATTATTTGTTTTTAAATAAGTTCTAGTATTGACAGTCCTGAGGACCGATCCTAAGACTATACTAAACAGAATAAATATGGACCGATACAACACTAATGATGATGTCATAGTCACTAAGGCTGGAGGGACGGAATGATATACCCTTCAATGTACGAGGTGCGGTATAATATATTAGTAAAATGTGGTGTTTTTTTTAAAGGTATTAATAAAGGTCTTTCAATTTTTTTGATATTAGACTCTTTAATAACTTATTTCCTGCACAAATAAATTATTCCTAAATATACTTAACTTCTCTAAAAAACAAAGGTTGATATAAAATATACTCGGGTTCTACATATTTATTCTTAAGGAATTTATTGAAAGAAATTTACAAAAAGATGAGCTATATTATTCGATAATAAACTAGACTGATAAGCAGTCACAATATCGCCAGCAGTCAAAAAATTATTTTGCTGGATACAAATGTACTTGGTCTTGCGAGTAAGCGTAAAGCTAACTTGGAAATAGTAGGAAATTTATTTCAATTAAGTTTTCGTCGACTGGGATGTATTTTATCATTTTGCAAATGATTATCTCTTTTTTGTATAAATCAATAGATAAATTATTTTCTTCTATAAAAGGATGCTTATGGATTGGAATCTCACCTCACTATTTAAATCTATTAATTAATTTAAAAAAAATAATAATCAAAATTTGATAATATATATACGTAGCGCACCGAGAGTAAAAATGAACCGAACCGAACCACGTTACAACCCCGTATCGTACCAGCCCCAATATCACACAATCTTACAATTGCATTATATAAATATTTCACATGTCCAAAAAAAGTTCGAGTGCCTCTGTGTTAATGTTACCTGTCACCTGGATTATATCTTGCAACTCTTTATCCATAAAAAACAAACAGAAAAAGGCCCCAAATATGTTGGTGGTTGGTAGTTTGTGGACTCTGCCTGAGTCGGACTATCTCTTATTTCGGTCCAGGCCGAAATTAAATTAAATTTTCTTCTTTAGTCAAATAGTAATTTTTTCCCTTGATATATATATTTCCTTGGAAAAAAAAAAAAAAAAATATCGTTGAACCTGATCTAAAGAGTGGGACAGGGAAATTTTTCGCTATCAAGAAGCAGAACCAAGACCTGTATAACTTTTTATTAGAAAAGTATAATAAAAAATGTTGTTGAAAAAACTTTTTTACACTGTAATTTTTTTTTCTTTCTAAATTTGTTCTATTCGATCAATTTCAATTCGATCTATTCTATAAAATCATTTGAAAAATATTATTCAATGCCTCTATATTTCTTTTTAAAAAAAGGTAATATGGATAATAAAATTTATTTCCTTTCAAAAATCACCTAGACCCAGGAGTACTAGAGAAAAGGAGAGCTCATCAACTGAATAGTGAGTATACAAACTCAGGCCTATATTTTAAAGAAGGGGATGGATAATAAATAAATAACCATAGCAATAGTAATTTATAAGACAAATTTCAATTTAAAAAAAAAATGTGTACCACAATTTGGACCCAACAAAGAATTCAGAAACTATTTGTAAGCATATTTCAATATTAGATTTTGAATCACGTTTCTCCTAGAAAAGTGGAGTAATGTCTCTGATATAACTAATAGATAATTGAGAGTGTTAAATCATGCCCCTCCTTTAAGAAATGTCTTATGCCGGGCAGAGCAAATTTAATATGTTCAATCCATTCTTCGAGCCACGATTCCGAATAGGTTTTCATTGGTCATTTCGAGGAAGAAGGAGATATGTTACTTCTTGGTCTTCTTATGTACAATCCCGATGTGAGTCCTTAGAAATTGATTAAATATAATGGATTCAAATTATTCATTGATCTTCCAGATGTGGGGGGGTTGCCTCCATATTTTTCAACACATGATGCTGAATAATGCTAGCTATCCAATTCTGAACGCACTCAATCAAACATTCAAATAAAGTAACATAAACAGCAATTGACAATAATATATATACTCTAGGGCTGAGTTCGTAGAAATAAAAAGAAGAACTGCACTGTCCTCCTGATAGATGTTCTTGCCTAAACAAATAAAATAATGGGCCTTCTTTGTTTTTGTTTTTAAGTACAAAGATTTGAAATGATTGGATATAGGATATTCGTTTTTATTCCTATTTTTCGAATAATAATTTAACATTTAATTATTATTTCTCTTTTTGTTTTTAATTACAGCCTATGCCGTGGCTCCTTCTTTGCCCACTGGTCCCATCTCATTTCCCGCGTCAAATCCAAGAAAAAGGTCAACAAACTACGTAATAACATTCGTCTTCAGATCCACCAGAAGGGGAACCTTGCAAATTTGGAGAGAGACGTACAAATGGATGAGGAACAAAGGGAGAAAGAGGAACTTCTCCAAAGAAAAAAGGCTTTAGAAGAGGAGATTCTCAATAAAAAGAGAGGGATTCGTAGTTCTCGAGAGCATCAAATTCGTTTGGAAGGGGATATTGGGACTCTTATTGGAACCATTAAGGGCTATAAGAGAGAGTATTTGGATATTTTGAAAAGAAAGGCGTTTGTAGAAAAGGGGTTCTTGAAGGAGATGGAGGAGGAGAAACGGAGGATTATGGAGTTTCGATCATCGCTTCGCTCTGTTCAAAAAGGGATCCTTCGTCTACACTCTTCTGAGAAGCAATTTGCTACGGAGAAGAATATCATAGAGTCTCATGGACAGGTAAAATATATATATACTCTGCAGTTGATTTTTTATTGGTAATTTTGCAAGTTAAACAAAACATTCCCGGATGTATTTGAAGGGATATCATATTATGTTTGCTTGTTCTTGACTGATTCGGGTTTATTGTTCGTATGTATATTTACATATATAGGAGGTAAAATAATTTTAAATGATGAGTATTGTAGCTATTTAATAAATTTGCATTGTCATTCATGACTTATGTATTTACAAATTTCCATGTTATGACCTTATACACAGTCAGTACTTGGACTACGAGCAGTTTTCCTGTGGGCGGAAGAAAAACTTGCTTTTATAAAAGTAGACTATGAGTCTGTCCTTTCTTGTTTCTATTTTTGAAAGAATGTTATATATTGAAGGACTAGATTTGTATTCCCTCTCAACCTCGACTGACAAAAGGGAAAGGAAACATTTACTAAAAACTTCAGTATTTTTCTTGTTGACAATTGCTAATTATTATCAAGGTAATTGTCATTAATTTTAGATTATCATAGATGTAATTGACAATCTTATCAATGACTGAGTATGAATTGACTATGATTCTAAAAGAATGCCATTGATTCATATATATTAATATAAACATCCCAATCCTATGAAATATCTTTTATATATTTAATAAGGTCACGAAATAAAACAACCCGCAAATTTAGCGTTTATATTGCGCATTTTATTTGTGATCTGCTACGTAGCCGTCTTTCTGAGTAAAATTGATTTGATGAAGCAGTAAGTACGAAGGCTTGAACAACTTCTCATTCACAAACTACCAGGATGCACAGGTTTTGGTCTACGTTCAGCATTTAAATATCCTTCCAGCAGATTTTTACGAAGAACTTAAGGTGCAGTTAGTGTAGGGAAAATATTATGATTATATTTAAATTTATATACAAGCTATCTGTGGCGGGAAAATGATTTTTTTTAAACGCAATTTTCTCTCGAATCAGTGAACAGATTAAAAAATAAAACCAGATTATGAAAGCTTGATGGGTTATAATTTATTTCTTTTAATTAAATTACACCCATCCTCAATTAAAGTATGTATACAAGGCCGAAATTGCGAGCAGGCCTTTGTCACTTGGTCCCTTGCAAATCCTTGAATTCATTCTTGATCTGACTGATAAGTTCGTCTTAGATGCAGTAAGGGGTACGGTTGGTTCGTCGTTCAATTGCGCTCCATACTTATAAAATCCATCAGATTTCGGTGAGTTTGAAAGGCAAAGGTCTGGCAAGATAAAGTCATTAAAATAGTATTGGAGCTATTTGAGACTTTTTTCGATGTATGGCGCAGATCTGAGTCCTGTTGCTACATATATGTCCTCCCATTAGCAACCATCTCGATCCAGGGCATCACTTTATCCTTTAGTACTTCAAGATTGTCACTCCTTGTCTTTTCCAAATATTTGGGAGAGCGAATTCGTCAATTAATCCCATTAGTTTCCAACTGGTGCAGGCTTGAACAAGCTATTTAACAAAAAAAAAAAAACAAAAAAATCAGCTGCCTATGTGCCTGCGTTTGCCCAAGCCAGAATGCAAAAGTGGCGGCATAGATTACCTGCACTCTCTCTGTATATTTATTTTATAAGACATTTTAAAAATAATTTACATCAAAGATAGGCGATAATGCTTATTTCAGAAGTAAAAGTTAACAGTGCGATTACCTATTAAATAATGAACAAGAAAGAAGAAAGAGCACATGCAATAATCGTTTTTCTTTTTCTAGTGACTAAACTGAATTTTTCCCTCACAAAAATGTGAAAAATGTCTACATTGTGAAAATCAAAAAAATAAATCTTTATGTTAGTTACTTTTATAAGAATAACTTTGACAGAGATGACTATAAAAAGTATAATGTACAAGACCGAACTCACAAAAGAAAATTGATCTTTGACCTAGTCTCATGAATATCTTTTTTGTACTCATAAACACATTTTATCCCCTTTAAAAACGGATTCTTGATGCCCAAAATACTCGCTATTCGAAGTAATACTGTATGTGTAATGTATATAATATTTCTTCACAATAGTAGGATTTGATGAAAATTTTCCTATTTTGCGTTTTCCCTGATAAATAAAAATTGTTTTCTCTACGCTAGATCTATTCTCCCCCTTCTGAGATGATCATAGCCCACTAAGTAATAATATGAAACATATTATTTTCTAAGTAGATAGATTTATAGATATTTATCACAATTCCATCTTCTTTTTATATAAACAAATTAATCAAATATTTCTTTGAGCCCTGATTTCGATGAACTTTTCTCTGCCTGGATATAATTTCCTTACTACTAAGTAAACAATAAATCAAAATATTATACATAATATATTTTTTATAAACATTCTTTTTGCGTCGAGATCATTTTTTTTTTTTTGCTTCCTTTTAAAAGCAGCACTCAAATACAATAATCCGTCAGTGGATGAGTAGATAAGTGCATGCAATCGTAAAAAACACAGCATAGGTACTTACATAGGAAATGTCGAGTCCTTTTACACTTATTAAATTCCTGAATATTCTGTTTGAAAGAAGGGGGGTAGTAAAAGTTAGTGTTGCATCGGTTTTGACACTTTTTATCCAGTATGCTTTGAATGCATTTGTTTAAGAATTGATTTTTCTACTTTTCATGCCACTCAAACATCTAAAAATTGATTTCTAGATCTCAAAAATTATTCATTGTTAAGCAGTGAATAATTATTAGAACCATAATTTTATTATTATTTGAAGGCTACGTTTAATGTCATTCAATTATTCATAATGAGATCCGCCTCTCTTGATAACCTCGGCCACATGGTGCTGGAAGCTTTGGCAGGCTTGTGCGACCTCGTGCTGATACTACGTTGCCATTCTACGGGTCATCCACTTCTTCAGGGCCTCCACAGACAAATGATACTGGGCATAGGCCTCATGCTTGACCCTCTCCCTGATATACAAATTGCATGGGTTCAGGTCCAGACTGTTTGCATGCCAAAAATGCGGGATCCAAAAATGAGAGCATTTTGTGGGCATCCTTCACTTTTTGGCATTGTAGAAAGGTGTTATTTCTTCCTTGGCCTACTCCATCGCTCCATGGAATGTAAATTAAAAGTCCAATACTAGAACCATACCAATAAAAATGTCGGATTCACACAAGATCGCCCTGGGCTTCCAAAACTTCTGGGGCCGTGTGGCCGAAGTTATCAAGAAAGGCGGATTTCATTATGTATAATTGAATGTAATTAAATGTACCTTTCGAATAATGAAAATTTTATGGTTCTACTTGTTCGTTATAAGCCATTAAAGATTTTCCCAATTTATCTGGGCCATCTTGTATACAATATGCATGGAATTGAAGGCCTTGATTTATATAAATTAATAAAAAAATATATCCCATGTAATAAATCCCTTTTTGAGTTCATAACATGTAGAGTCAGCTGCTTTAAATCAGCTAAAAGGAGAATAACCCCCTTTTTGTTACTTTCAAAAAGCTAGTTTCTGTATCGCGGTCTTTTTTCGTTATTACTTTGGAGGAAAGGTTGAGGGATACAATAGAGAGCTAATTCTCTGTGATCAAGTGTCCTAAGTACTAGGAAGTGGTTCATGAGATCAATTTTTGATGCCATGTATTACCGCCTCTACACCAAAATTTCAGATCTTCTTTCAATTAGTCATCCCTTTAATGTATGTATATGTATATATTACTTTCAATAAGCGATTAATTTTTTTAATGATGAATATATTTATTTTTTAATCATTTTTTTTTTTGGAATAGAAATGGCAAATCTTGTTTTTAAAAATAATCTTACAAATATTCCACCTCCTCTTACTTTTGTGGCCTCTTAAGATATTCATAACAGGGACTCCTCCCAGCCATTCCAACACTGGTCAAGACCGAAATCAAAGCAACTTTACACATAACTTTATTCTGTAAGCTCAAAGTCAAATAATTTATCATGAGATACAGTATAAAGAGACGAATTTTTTCTGGAGGAGGCAGTTATTTCATAAGTTCACATCAGCTGTTGTTGGGGGTATTGAGGCTTTATGTTGTCAGAGTTCGATTGCCTCGTCTCGCTTGATACTTCATGGCTATTTTATAATTTGTTCTTTTTGATAAATAAACCAAGTATTTAGTCATTCTACTCGTATGCTCCATTTCCAAAAGGACAGGACTACAATTTCTTGTTGAGCCTTCGTCGTATATATAATATATCGGCCATTTTATTAATTCTATGAAGAAATTTTGCCTATCATACACAAATACTAATGTATAGCTACGCTTTTAATAAAATATCACTAAGTAATATTATAATACAGTATCGAATAAAATACTGTGTAAGATTTTAATATTACGAAATATATGTACATATATGTAATTCATATTTAAAATAATATGATAGTGATGGGTATCGGAGTACATAAGAAATAAATTGCAGTTGGTAGGATTGACATATTTGGCTAACTACCAAATGATTTATGGCCCTTTTTCAGCTGTTTTTTTTAGAAAAAGTTGTTTAATACAAGAAAGGTGTCATATAAATAAATTTATATATATTTTTTTTTCTTGACTTTCAAGTATATACAAAATATACATTTTTTAACTTTTTTATTGAAAATCAAAACTATGACGAGCATATAGGTATAGAGTAGTCATTCATTCGATAGCATCAATGACAGCCTAAATACGGCCTCTGAACCGGCCGCAGGCTTTTCTGACCATCTCATTGTCCATGTTGCCGAATACCTCCTTAATGGAGTCCATCAGGCTGGCCTTGGTGCTATGGGGATGTCTGTTGGTATGACTCTCGACATAGCCCCAGACAAAATAGTCCAAAGGATTAAGGTCGGGAGAGTTAGGAGGCCACAAATCCTTGGTTAGGACGTCATAACAGTTCTCGGTTAACCACTACGTGGAGATTTTGGACACATGGCAGGGTGCTGAGCCCAGATCCCTCGCCATGGCCTTCATGGTCCCGGTAGGGTCATCCTCAACCATCTTCTTCACCTTGTCGAAAAAGTCGGTATCCCTGACCTTCCTGTCGGCGCCCTCCTCCTTGGGTGCCCTCTTTATGGTGGCATCAACATCCCAGGTGTCCTCTAGCTTCTTACGGATACGCTGAACAGTCCGTAAATTCACTCCTAAGGTTGAAGCAATCGTTGAATTGGAGATTTTAGCTCCATTATTAACCAATGTCATAACTACGGCGTACCTCGAAAGCTCTTCGTTCCACTTATAGCTCTTCATCTCCTCATATGATGACGGCATGATGCTAACTGAACTACGTATCGTCAGCTGACGAGAATAGCTTTCCTATTTGGTAACCGGTTTTTTATTTGATAATGTCGTCTTCAAGTTATCAAGGTTTAAAGTAGGCGACAATCTGATCCCCGCTCCCTGTATATGTATATGTACGTCATAAAATGGTGGTGGGGGGGGGGACAACAGTTGAAATGTACTTTCTATACTTATTTATGGATCATATAGAAAGAGACTGTGGTCCTAAATGAAGCCTGACACAACACTAATGAAAAGTATTTTATTACGACGAGGAGGAAAGAATGTATGTAATTCTTTGCATATCTAATTAGTATTGATGTTGTATTAAGTACTATGTGAATCGTCAAAAGTCATAAAGTAAGAACTGAAGAAGAAGGGTTTTGTGTCTAAGACGTCTATGTATGTACAATGTATAATTAACAAAGGAACAAAAAGTCATGATGAGGCGATTTACGGATGCTCATTGAGAAAAATCTTATTTGTTAAGAAGAAAACTAATAAGAATAAGTATTATTGTACTTTGTGAATAATGGGCCTATTTTAAGGCTGTCGGAAAATATAGGTACGAGTCCATTATGTTCGTTAGTTAGTTTGTGGATTATCAATGGAAGAGAAATTATGACGTATTCATGCATACAGTGTGGTTCAGAATTAGAGTCCAATTATTCTGTGTGGAGATTTTCTTACTACTCAAGTTAGAAATAACGTAACAGTGATTGGTCAGAAAGAATATTTAACTGCAAGAATAGCGTATAAACAATTTGAGCATTAGCAACTTCGCTCTTCGCCCGATCTTAACCCTCTTGACTTTGAAATGTAGGGTACAGCCGAGGGGGCACCTTTCAAAAGTGCATAAAATCTCAAGTATCCCGGTATAATACCGGGTGGTACATTGAAATCTGAACACTTACTAATTCTATAATTAATGAAGGCTGAGTGATTGAAATTCATTCATATTTTGATTTATTAAAGCATAAACAATCAGCTACAAAACAAAACAAACCTGAGCAAGTCGAAAAATGGCACTTGAACGTGATCGACGAATTTCCATTCGTGCACTCCAAGCAGTTGGGCGTCTTCAGGACCACCGTCTACGCTTTCAGCAAGTCCAAAACGTTGGAGAGGAAGAAGGGCTCTGTCATAAAGGTCCAAATGGACCCGGAGGAGTTCAAGACCAGTTTGACACCTGCAATGAAAGAAACCTATCTCCTCCGTTGCAAGACTCTTTTGAACTTTTTTTTTTGACACTTTTGTTCCCTCTACAGCTTTGATGACAGTCCCTTGACTACATCTTTTGCGGGGCTGAATAGTGTGGAATAGAAACAAAGAATGAAGGTTGAAGAAAAGACACAAAGCGGCATCCACTTTGAAAAACGCTGCTCTAAGTTACTCTATTTAAAATGATTCAGTTTTTGGTTGTACAAATCAAAATTGCAATTTGTAATTATATAAATAATGTTTCCTCTTTCTTTTTGAGAGAACAGAGGAGCATTGACTCTATGAGGGGCTGATGATTAATTATAGTTATTATTATTTTGAATAGATGGGTCTATTTTGCATATTTTTAATTGATTGCACAAATGATTATATTGAACAAAAAAATATATAATTAATAAGAAATCAAGCTTATTTTCTGCAAAATATAGTGTTAATCTCAGAAGCTACGACACTCATTTTGGTCCATTTTGCTTCTCTTTTTGCAGGGAAATTTGCAGTCCAGAATAATAATTATTGCTATGTGAATACTTGTTTTTCATAATTAGGGAACTCATTTTTGTAGGATCCTTCTATATTGTAACTAATTAGGCACATGTTAATATATTTAAATAAGGAAATTCTCACTGTATTGGTAGAAGGTAATTTTTGAGGCAATTTTCTTCCATTTGTAATTTTTTTTTTTTTTCAATGTTGAAGGTCACAAAATGATAGATTTCCTTGATTTAAGGTGGGTTCATAAGTTTCCAACTAACGCAAATTTCTGCAATTTTTCCCTACATTTTTCTATTATTCTTTTTATAAACATATTCAGGCATATCAAATGCTTTCAATGTAGGACACTACATCCTTCATATAAGAGAAAATACTATCCCAACAATAAAAAAGTTTTTAAGAATAACTATAATTAAAGAAAACTGCAAGAAACTGCGTTTTACAACAATATATGAGTCCACCTTTGGGTAGATATAACGCTGGAATTAAGTGACTCTTTAGTACACTATTCATTCAAGTAGGCTATGTTACTTTTGTATGCTAGATCAGGGTCCGTGCAACTGGGGGAATCATGGCTAGAGTTGTATAAAATATGACTTAAATCCATTTGAGTTTTTTTTTTATAAAGTTAGTTTTCCTTAGTTGTTATCCAGCCTTATTTTTTTCATTTATGAAGAGAGAACATTCAAGCATTGATAATTAAGTGTGAGGGGTCTTATAAAAGACGGAGAGTAACACAAAGGATTTGGCGGGAATGTTAATATAATAAGTTAGTTTCTAAATCCCAAGTATTTTGGGCGTGCGTTTAATTATTGTTGTTGGGGTGATCTCTGTCAGGAGATCAATTTACCAACGTATACTTCTATTTCTTTTCTCTTTTACATATCGAAGATATTTACAACCTTAGCAGTAAGGCTACGTCTTTGTTGAACTCAAACTAGAATTGAGGAATATATTGGAGTAATTCCTGCCCATGTCCATGCTAGGATGTGAGCTTCTCTCAGCTAATATAATAAAGTGGTATGACAGCTAACACACTCATTCTCCTCAAAACAAGTCTACAAATCGTCATAGCACTTTTCGGTTTCATTTTATTTTTAACATATTTTATGTAACTCTAATTATGGCCCTCACTTTTTGAGTATTTACTATTATTACATAGAATAATAGCTTGGCATACGAGTTTAATTTGTTCCATATAAAATAACTTTAAAAAAATTTATACTTGAAGCGGCTCCCGCATCCCCGTCTCCAACTGTTGACTAGCTTGTATCTACGAGATGACTTCGTAAACTTTTCTATGAAGATTACGAGACGGAACAATTTTTTTTCTTAATGTTTTGTCTGAATAAAACAAAACTTTTCTCTTCTTTACTAAATAAAATATTAGATTCTATAAAGACTAAAGAAAATGTGACAAATTTAAAAATTGCTGAGGAAATGAACACTGTAACCGAGGTACATGTAAAACGTAGGTTTTTGCCCCCAATGCAAAGTGGAGTTTCTATTTAAAAAAAAAAAAAAAATCGTATAAATTAGAGCTTAAGTAATGGGCGAAATGTAAATATATTTTTTATGTACAGTGCGTTTAAAAAAATAAAATAATGCCGGAAAAAAATAGGTCAACAACAGTACGTCAAATATCTAGAGCTTTATTTAACCTATCAATTCATAACTTGAGAAGCAGATAAACTCTTGTTTTTGGTCTCAGTATGTCATTGAATTTTGAATCTGTAAATAGAGTGTCGTTCATGTAAATCCAGACCATCTTTAACTTCATTCTGGACCATATGGAAAGCATTTAACTCGGTTATTTCAATTTTAAAGTAAGAGGTTGAGCCTTAGCTTTAAGTTAGTAGCGCCACTTTTAATTCAAAACAAGTATTTACGATGGAGGAGCCCCGTAGGAACAACCTCATCGAATTGGCTTTTGAATGTCACAGCCCAGCGTACATCAAGAAGATGCTCGGGTATCCAAAGAGCACAGCCTACGACGTCTACAACCGCTGGAAGGAGGAGGGAGAATATAAGAGAAAAACCCACAAGTCACAAAAAGTATTAAAGTAATAAGAAACGCACTCGTATATTCCTCGTAGGCCTGAAACGTTCCTTGAAGTAATCTCCGAGGACTCCGATTAACGTTCTTGCCAAAAAGCGCCAAGTATGCCGTGCAACAGTCTCTATGGCCATAAACACTGATCAATGGATGAAGTCATACTGCTTCTACAAAAGACATATCCTTACAGACAGAATGAAAACCCCCCGGGCTGAATGATTTGAAGTAAGTCCCATGGTAACCAAATCATATTATATTCGGATGAGAAATAATTGACTGTTGATAGATCCCACAGCAGCAGAACGCCAGCTGGTTGGCCACAGTGAGAGTTAATGTCCTCCACGTTTTTAAAACTAAGTTTGCGGATAGCATTGTGAGCCTTTGGTTCATTTGTAGCAATGGCAGTGACATGCCCTCAATCTTCTTTTAGATGCCAAGGAGAAGATGGGTGCCGACAGGGATTGTGACTTCCTGTCTGACCAAGTGATACCTGGATGAAAGCTGACGCCAATGTGTGTTGTTTAAAGAAGAGAAAGTGTCATTTTGACTCTCCCACACCTGGTCCTCTAACGCCCCTATATGAATCCCATGAATAAACTTTTTTAAGGGGAAGTTTGAAAGGAATGTTTATCTCAGTTCACACAACAACATCGACTCCTTGAAGGCCTCCATCATCAAGTACCGGAACGAAGTCTTCCCCACAGACGTGGTCAAGCCCTGCAAATCCTTTAGGCTTTGTATCGAGCAAATTATTTTCAAAATGGCAAACCCATTCAATGATTTCTTTGTTTTGTATTATTAGAACTTTTAAATAAATGTTAAAGGTAGTCCGGATTTACCTGAAAGACCCTGTAAAATCATCCTCATCCTAATCTAAAAGGCCAACCAGAAGTATGTTCCCAACTAATGTGGTATCATTTTTTTAAATTATAAAGTATGAATTGCCTGCCCTGTAGATCTTAGAGTGTTAAAGAAATACCCAATTTTTGGATAAATTTAAATTTTCCGAGTTTTTTTTTCTTCAACGCACTGTACATATCATTTATGCAAAGGCAATCATCAAATCTTTGTAGTTTCCATAAATTAAACTTCCTCATACTATAATTTGTAATGAAGAAATTGGGCAAATTATTCGACCTATTTTCTTAGTAGTTAAGCTGTGTAGTTTACTACTACTAATAATAATTCCATAATCATTTTCCCTCCATCCATATAATTTAAACTTTACTGACCTTTTAATACACATCCTAATATGGAGGATAGAAAGTTCCAAATCCTTTGTTGATAAAAGGTTTCTTAAAGGATTTAGAGGATTGACTCTTTCATTGACTTTAAAAAAAAACCCTCTGAAAAGTGCCTTAATATATGTTTATAATCCCTGACTTCATGAGTCATCATATTAGATATATTTATTGAATATGCTTATGACCTCTTTTTCTTTACAAATATCTTCCTACATATATTTTGCTCTGAACCCGTGGTTTTTAATTGGGAGGGAATCTAGATTTTGGTTAAAAACATTTATTCGAAATCACTTTATCATATAGGCTAGTGTTGTGCCGATACCAATATTTTTGTACGGTTCCGGTACGGATATTAGTAGCGGTGTGTTGATAATTTTTTGACAAAAATATATAGCAAAAATGTTGTTAAGGACTATTCATTCGGTCTTAAGTTTTTTTTTTTTTTTTTCAAGAACGATTTGGACAAAAGATTCCGTCCAAAATATAGAATATATAGGTTCTTAAATTAGGTAATGGATGTAGAGTCTAATCAAGATATAACTAAGAAATTTGTATATAATAAAAATATGCTTATAGTCAACGTTCTCTCTGATACCATTTTTTTTACATAGTAGTACTTTGCGTAGAAGAAATATGAAGACAAAAATCCGCATTAAGTCACCTTTTTCTTCCCTTTCTTGCTATCTATCAACTTCATAGGAATTCATGAGAATGGGAATAATTCTCAAGATGATTTTTCATTTTAAATTTTATTACAAAACGTTTTTTTCTCTCTGTATATTTCTTATTAAATTATTTGACATGGCTTTTCATTCAATACGGATTCATATCATGTGTGCCCCTCGGGAAACACTTTCTTGAAAGATAAGCTAAAAATCTTGGATGATCTGTTGAAATAGGATCTAATTATACACTGATTGCCTAGAAATGGGAAGCTTCAACTAATTCAGTTCAACAAAAAAGCTCGACTTGGACCGGTCTCATTGTAAAATTATTTCTATATCGGTCCAAAGGTATTAAAAAGGTGAAGAGGTCTTATCTTTTTAAATGAGGATTGAATTGGACGAAAGTCAGATAAGTGATATTGAGGAATAAGTTTCGACTGGCTCTCCTCATCTTCACTTAAATGGTATTGGAAGAGAAGTTTAACCACCCTCGGAAAAGTTCGGTTTAGATCGGTCCAAAGGAAAAATTATGTGCAGTTCGGTCCTATTAAAATCCACCTCGAACGATTTTATAGATAAATTGTTCATAAATTATATCATGATCTCATATATATTTTTAAGTACAATGACGTCATAGCTCAGATGATTTTTATTCTCATCGTCTCTTATATGTATAGCGTATTTTTTCTAAAACATATCGTGTAGTTTTGATAATTTTTTGAAAAAATCAATGACGGTTGGCCTTAAAAAAAAGAAGGTCTCTCATACTATACATATCAAACTGAAAAAAATCGGTCCATAAATTGAGACTGAAAAAAATTACTTAAGACCCAACTGGAAAAAAAATTCAACACTAGTATATATATTATGTATGTGTATTGTATATATTTTTACTATGTATGCATGTTTAAGGCCAACTCATCAATTCTCATTATACAAAATTAGCAAATTGAGGCAAAATGCCATTGTTGATGATATTATCATGGGAGTAAGGACTTTTTTTTGTTGTTGTAGTAATGAGGATGAGAGATGGATTAATTATAATTATATTTTGTTGTTCGTCCCATGATTAATTTTTTTTCTCTCAATGAGAGACCATTTAGTAATATATTATACATACATCACAAAAAATATTCATTGTAGTGCTCTGTCGAGTTGTTTGGACTCAATTAAGACTTAATTGTTGTAAATTATATACGTGATTAAATCAGGGTATTAGTATTCTAACTCAAAGTTAACTAAGAGGTTGGAGGGAGGCACAAGTATTTATCGTGAACTATATATGTGACCCGTCAGTACAAAAGCAAGTCGGAATGATTTTTCTAAAAAAAAAATGAAATGTGGATTACATTTGTATCCTTAGACAAATATTCGTCACTTTCTACCAACAAATTATTCTTATTTACCCTTTGGGTATGCCGCTAATTGATCTTGAATTAGCCACAATGCATTGTCACAATAAAAGAATAAGACATTGATAGATTTTATTTGAAAAGAGCCCATATCAGGGGGAATGTAAGTCTCTTAAATCAAATAAAGGTTCTAAAATATAGCTTAAATTCGTGAGTATCTTCACTTATCCCAGTAATTGGAATAATAAGCCTATAATTGACTCAAATATGTCTTATGAAATATTGGGCTTTATGTACATATGAAGTCAAAAAATTTATTGGGATTGTTTCCTTTTTTTAAGATTGTTTTTAGGTTTACGTACCACATGTACAAGTGCCTTCCTCCTACTTTTTAGTTACCTTCTAATCCAAATACTAATACATATTTTAAAACACACTGAATAATATAGTAATTGCTAACTAAAATATCATAAATATCAAATCAAGGTAAAGCTGAGATATGGTTCCATCCAAACCTACTAGATATATAAATATGTATCATTCCACGTGGATACGGATATTTAATATGTGGATTCATAGGCCTATCTGCAGGGGGTGGGCTGGAGGGGCTGTAGCCCTCCTCAATTAAGGAGTTTTTGTTATTTATTAGAAAATTAAATATTT
Source organism: Lepeophtheirus salmonis (assembly GCF_016086655.4). Classification (NCBI taxonomy): domain Eukaryota; kingdom Metazoa; phylum Arthropoda; class Copepoda; order Siphonostomatoida; family Caligidae; genus Lepeophtheirus; species Lepeophtheirus salmonis. Next base: position 33,946,676 of record NC_052132.2, on the reverse strand, counting down.
GATTTTTTTTTCGAAAGATTTATCATTTGAAGTTTAATTTCATTTTTCTTGCCAAAAAATTTAACTCTGTGTGAATTGCTATAGATTATTAAAATGTGTCTCACAAAAATTTAATATTGAAAATTTTATGTCTTAAATTTTTATATTTGAAACATAATTTTTGAGAAAAAAAATTGCTTTTTTATAAACAGCTGTGGATTTTTGTAATTTTCTTCGAAAAAATGGTAATTTTTTTGGGAATGGGTATAGATTTTTGAAATTATTTTACAAAAATTAATTGTTTGTGAATGGCTGTGGATTGTTAAATAAATAAAAATAAAATAATATATATACATACATATATAATCCTGCAGGAACCCCTCTATCAATTATAATAGTCCTACTGAGAAATGAAACATTGGATCCTTGACTCAATCCAACTCTGCTGTCTTAAAAATGAAGAAAGTAACATTTTAATTAATATATCAACTTCAGTCAGTCTACTTTTAACGACTCGATTCAAAGTAAATCGACACAGCACTAATTCATTGAAGAGTAATACATTGAATTGCAAGTCTTTTGGACAAGTAGGCTCGGTTGTGCAAACGTGATTTAAATTTAAATAAGCTTAAATACAGCGCCATCTTAAGTTCCTAGTTATACTTTAAGTCGTGTAAGAGCAACTGGGCCTTAGAGTTTGATTTGGATGATGTCTTAATGTGTCTTGGGTTTAGTCATTCCTCCACCAAATGCCAATTAATAAAAACTATGCCCACACTGATGTAAGAACCAATCATTTTTTTTTTTTTTTGTAATATTGAGTACAATTATAGTTATTATAATTGTCATCTAATGGAAGTAAATTTATTGATATAAATAAATGTTTGCCTCATTATTGCTTTGCGAACATTTAACAGATGTTAGTTGTAGTATAAAGCATCAGTAAGCCTTAAAAATAAAATATATCTGTTGTTAGTAATATCACTTCATCTGTAGATTATTTTGCAAAAAAAAAGGTGTCATGTTACTAGTAGATTATACTATATACATGATTATCGTTCAGGAGACCAATATTGCAAAGCAATTCAATCTATGAAGTAGTTTCATTGTATCTCTCAAACTTTCCTGCAAAAATAAGAGAGAAAATAAATGAAGAGCTAGAAATTACTTGGTAGCAAAGGTTTGGAGAAAGTCCATATATTGCAATTCCCATTAGAGTCCAAAGTCTTTTGTACAGAGTTTTAAAAGTCTCTGGCCAAAATTCTAAATAATTGTTTAATGTGTGGATTTGAATCTTAAGCCCCTTCTTGAATACAATATAAATTAGATAATTATAATATTAGGTTGGGAAAAAAGAAATTTCGACCTCACATTTGACAGACATTTTGCATATAGCTAATTAATGAATCAACTAAACATCCATAACTATAGAGTAAGATATGTTACAATTATAATTTTACATCTTTTTGCATTAAATAATAATCCCTCTATAACTCCTCAGCGCAATCTTATTTAACAAGAAATAAAAACATATCACCCAGTATTAAAATACCATAGTTTGGTTTACAAAACAATTTAATAGTATTTTTAAAACTGTGTAGAACTAGCTTTAAATGTGTAGTTATGTTGCCGTAGTAGATATATGTGTAAGCTTACATTCATATATGAATATTTATGTTATTTAATTATTATTCATTAATACATTTTTTAAGCTTTTGCTTTGACGGAAACAGGATTTGCAATTTGAAGACTCTACTTCCTCTTTTAAATTAAGAACACATATCTATGTATGTTTGTTTGTACAGTACACATACATTCTTTTCTTTCCTTCAAAAGGTGTATCTCTATTTGTTGTATACATATTGTAGGTACCTTTGACCTTTTTTTGAGGAGTCATTATCAAGAACAATCTCTTGAGAGAGAGATAAAAAGGGTGGATTCCTTCATTCTTAAAGTATGAGTCATTAAACTTCATGGAGTGTGAGAAAGGATTGCCTTCCCCCCCTCCCCCCCAATGTTGTCAGAGGTAGGAAATGAAGAAGACCGTGATGGAAATGGGGACCTTTTTCTAATCATCATAATTACATGTACAGTATCGTTCCAGTCCAGTCCTGCATATCACTCATAATAACTTATATGATGACTTAACTTTAAGTGATCAATTAAGCCTAAATTTTTTAAGACTGAATTTGTTCAAAAAATATATTTGTTGGGGTGGGTTGCTAGAAATTTTTCTTTGGGGTTGAGATTTCTGACGATTTAGGCTGAACGTTTTTTTTTGTTATTAATGTCGAATTTGACAATTTTTATATTTTCTAATTTCGAATGATTTTTTTTTAAAGGGACAAAATTTAAACGAACAAATTTTCTTTAAGCTTTTTTTCTTTTGCAAAAGTGGGGTCCAACTGCCCTTATGGTTCTGTAGTCTGAGCCCAGTCTAGGATCTTCAAACCGAACCCTCCTAACATACGTGAAAAGTTAAGACAACTCATTACTTTGTATTTTGAGACGTAGTTAATTCGTGTCCTTTTCAAAACTTTGAAGAAGTATTGCTTCGTGTTTTGTTTGTTTAGATATTATATTTATTTTTATCTTTCTAAATTTGAAGTAATTTATTGCCTGAGGTTTAACTGTTGTTTTATATACAACATATACGCATATTCATTTTTGTATGTGAAGAAGACCTTTGATGTTTGCTGCTCAGATTTATGACCTTAGCATTCATAATCATCTTTATATGTATATAATTAAATTTATTAAACATTTTGTTTATTGGACTTTAATTGAACGAAGGAGGATTGTTTTTTATATTTATACGGGATCACAATTTGTATATATATATATATATATGATGGATTTCTTCGTATTAAATTAATTGAAATAAATAATTTAAATTGTAAGCTATATATGTAGTGTACAGGCTGCATATATTAAACATATTCTTGTCCGATAAATATACAGTTTTTTGAGATAAATCAGGGGTTTCTTGTATCTTTCTAACTTTTTTTTTCCTTCAAAGTATTTGATTGTAGTATTTTAATGATATGACAATATAAAGGGTTGTAATTTCGCTTGATTTAAGTACTTTATAAAAAGTTTTACAATCCCCTGATTGAAAAAGCGTTTGAAGTATACGCTCACACCTTTAAAACGCCTTATCGTATCGTATGATCCGATGGGGGGGGGGATATGAAATGACTTTTCCCCAACCCCAACCTAATATTACAGACCAATATCTTCAGCTGTGTTGATTGTGTTCAAGCCTTTTTGATCAAGATTTACTTCAGATAAGGTTTTTAACGAGAATTCTTCCTTCTAAAGAGTAAACATTATGTGCATTGACATAAAATATTGCCCACGAAGCACCTATTATAACAAACAAACAAAGGAATATATTTAATTATAAACTTGACCTTCTAACGTGGGAAACATGAAATATTCTTTTACGAATATATAAATGGTCTACTTAAAAATTATCTATTTTTTTAATTTTGAATATAATTATAGATGACTTAAATATCAAAGTATTTATAATTTGCTATCTATTCCCGTAATTTTAAGGGACATTGCTGAAACACAAGTTCCCGCTAAATGAGAAATTCCAATCCAAGCTGCTTTAAAATACATTTTTGTATTTTATTTTTAGTCACAAAAGAGTCGAAATACCCATATCAATTTTGGTATCGTGACAACACTCCAAAGTCGGTTTGATCTTTTGTTCTGTGTGATTATGAATGTTGGGGTTTGTATGTATGTAAATTGTAGGTACATGATTCATTCTTGTGGGATTTTTTTTTTTTTTTACCTGGATGTATTCGGTATTGCAAACTTTCTTCAGGTTATTTTTTTTGGAATTCCTTCCCTAATTTGTTTTTAAGTATGTAGTGAAGACATATTTTCACATGACATTCAAATGTGTAAGTCAATGTTGTTTTCCATAGTTCAATGCTCTATGTAACTTGACTGTCCCGTTGTTTTTGGCTTAGTATCCCCCCCCTCCTCCCTGCACAAATACCTTTTTTGCTGTGAACAATTACAAACTGACTTTGGCACAAAGTTAGTTTAAGGTCTTCTTAATGTTTCTCCTTTTCGTTCTACAAATATCATTTTACTTAGGGTTACATTTTGCTGTATTAAAGTTTGTCTGTCTTTAAACTCCTCATTTTTGTGCTTATAACTGATTGCCTACTTATTCTAAGAAAATTACAAGGGATGAAATCATATACTAAATTGAGGTGAGAGTTACTTTACGGGGCCGTGCCAAATTATTTACCGATGATGTAAATATACTTTTTAAGAGGTTTTGTGGGAACCAATCTGATTGTTTCGTATTTTTACTGTTAAAATAAACAAAAATCTTTCTTGTGAGAGCGTAATAACTTCCACACGTGAGACCATGTCCAATCACGAAACAAAGAAGATCGAAATTGCAGCCTTCCTCCGAGTGGGAGTGCCTCATGACAACATTAAGGAATAGGTTGGGTCCTCGTAGAAGACAATTTACAACGTTTCCAAGCGCTTGGAGGTGGGGGGGTGATCTCAAGCATTCCCCTGGAGCTGGCAGGAAGCCCACTGTCTCAACAAGGCAAGTAAAGGCAGTGTTCAAGAGGACTCCCAACAGGTCCATTGTCGACATGGCAAGAAAGATGGGAGCGTCAAGATCAACTGTTTCAAGGGAATTGAAAAGGGATGGAGGAAAGTCCCTGAGGCGTACTGAACGCCCTCTGCTAACTGAATGTCAGCGAGAAGCCAGACTTGAGCGTGCCAAGAAAATCTTGAATGATATCAAGAGCTCATCTGGACCCATCATTATTTATTCAGGCTGTTTTCAACAGGCAAAATGACCGTGTTGTGAGCTTTGGAGATGTGCAAGATAAGCACCGCTATGTGGCAACAACAAAGCACCCTGCTTCGGTGATAATGTTGGGTCTCGTGGCCTCCAACAGGAAGACCATGAAGCCGGTATGGTTCCCCACTGGCTACAGATTAACAGCGGAGGATTATGTGAAGATTCTGGCGTCCAATGCCCTTCCGTGGATCAAATCCATAGTCGGGAACTCTCCTTAGGGTTTTCAAAAAAGATGGAGCATCCGCCCACGCTTCCAAGAAAGCTCAAGAGTGGCTCAAGGACAACATGAACTTTTGGCCAAGGATTACTGGCCCCCTCAGAGCCCAGATCTGAACCCAGTAGACTTCCCTATCTAGGCGCACGTGGAGACCAAGCCCTGCAAAAAACGACACAAGAACATAAATGCCTTAAAGGCTGCTGTCAACAAGGCCTGGGCCTCCATGGACGCCGATTACATCTAGCAAGTCTGTGGTAGCTTCAGACGTCGCCTGGCGTCATTGAGTCAAATGGTGGCTACATTGATTAAATTTGATAACAAACTATTTTATTATTCTAAAAATGTATGAATAAATTGTTTCTCAAGTGATTCGAAATGTCATTATTGTCCGCGATATGTTCTGAACAAAAATCGGTAAATAATTCTGCACGGGCCGGTAAAACAAAAAAATATATGTTAGTAAGAAAAAAAATGAATGCTTGTATCCCTATTTTGAAAATTCCAGCGTATCAGTGGTCAAGGAGCACTATAGTTTATAGTGATATCTGTTAGCAGGAATGTCTTCTGTCAAAGTTAACATATTTGTTATGACATTCTCTCAGGCGTGTTTTTTTACGCTCACTGCAATTTAGACAATATCATTGTTCATAGAAATAGCAATGTATTTTTATCTGTTTGTCGAGCTTAATAACTCTGTCCTAATGTCTTTTTGGAGGAAAAGTTGCGTGATACAATAAAAGCAACGACGTGATATGAATATAAAAAGTAAGAATATTGAGTTGGGATAAAAAGGTTTTTCATCATTTGTTACCATTGATTTGTTATAGAATTTGTGAGCCTTGTTGATTTGAATGAAGGTATATTTCATAAATGATTAGAGGGAGAAGCACGACTTTTGAAAAGCAAATACTTATAAAAATATGCAAAATTATGTCTGTAATTTGTAAAATACCATTATTAATATCTTGCTTTGTTCTTTAAAGATGTGACGTGTCACGATCTAATCTTTCACAATGTACCGTGTGCGGCAAAAAAATCTTTAGACTTTCAATTTAGAACTTTATCAAGATGTATTTCAGCAACCATCTGTAATAAGGTAATTCAATACAATAGCTAATATGATGTCTTGGCTACCCTAGTCATTGATATAGCCCTTTGGCAGGAATGATGGCTACTGAAGGCCTTGCACACATTGCAGGTGTAGTCCTCATACATGGGATCCCAGTGCTGGTTGATAATGCCCTTGAGGTTGTTGATATTTGGGGGACGGAAGATGCAGGTCTTGGACTCAACATGTACCCAAAAAGTGAAGTCCAATCTTTTGAGGAGGGGGCCAAATTTTCTTTGGCCAGAAAAGCAAGTTGTCCTCCAACCACTTCTGGGCATTTTTGGACGTGTGTGAAGGCACACCATCCTGCTGGAACATCTCGTTCATGTCCGTGTAATTGGTCTGTACCTATGGAAACAATGCCATCTCAGTTGGTTTCTTGCCAGCGTCCATTAGTGTGAGTACCAAAATTGATTGGTCACGTTCAGATAGCATTTTCTCGGTTTGTAAGACAATCAGGAAGATTTAGTTTTTGTTTTTTTTTAAATATTTGACGGGAATAATTTTACCACATTCACAAAAACCTTGATATACGTAGCAAAAACGCTATGTAAAGATTCGTTTCCCCGCACCCGGTAGTAGAGAACACTATGTTTGGTATATTGGAAAAGAATCTTCCAAAAATCTATTTCATTTCCAAGGTGTCAAAAAAAAAAATCGATTACATATATACATAAATATTAGGGTTGCAACTCGGTTCGAAACCGTCTCCGTCTTAAAATTTCGTTTTTGTAAACAGGTAACACGTAAAAAAACTAAAAACTTTAGCACTGGATCAATACACATTTTTTTATAGACCGGATTTTACATCGAGACCAGTCCAAAATTAGGTTGGACGTAATTTATTTAAAATTTGATTATGAGCCTGTTTAGAAAGGGGAAATATTCCATCCTACAACCATAATTTTTCAAATATCTAAAGGAATTATAGCCATATAATTTCTCTAGACTAGGGATGTCTAACTTTTTAATATAATTGTCACTTGGAGTATTTTAATGGAACACAGAACCTATTAAATTAGAATTCATCAAAAATGGCTTCATATAACAAAACTATTAAATACATATTTATTTCTAATTTATGGCAGATCTTATTTGTCAAGGGCAAACTGCTTCAAAAAAGACCAATCTGGCAACCCTGTTCAGGGGCGTCAACATGATTATATTTGGGGGCTTGGTTTTTTGGAATTTTTGAAAAACTAAAATTTTGCTCTACTTTTTTTTAGTAAAGAAAACTCAGAGATAATATTTTTTTTCTCTATTTTCTCACTAGTTTATTTTTCCAAGAGACAATTTTTCAAAAAAAATTATATTTGTGGAGTAATATGCGCGCTCTACGCGTTTAGATGATATTGTGACGATTTTGCCAAAAAATATTAGGTAAAGTGAGAATAGCTAGTGGGTCGATCTTATAGGTTAAGAAGATCGCAATGCATCCCCCGGTCCGCAGATTGGACATCTTTTGTTTATAGCTTATAAGTGTAATATTCAAGACGACACTTATCCAAGATGAAGACTTAAAGGGATCAGAGCCGTAAGAAAAAACAAAAATATATCTTGTTTAGAAAATGAAAATCTTGATATTATTACTTCGGTGATTTTGGACAACATTAAAGAATTGATCTCCGGGCTTAACTTATGGTATTCCCCTGAATCTTGATCTAGCTGTGGCTGATGGGCACACTTCAAGGTTCTGTTATATATGAGGAATTTTTACAAGGAAACGGATTTAAAAAAAAAATTGTATGTGGTATTCTGTAAGTACAGTAAACCAGCTTAGAAATGAAATCTGTTACTCAATTCAAATCTGAGTTTAGAAGCCTTAAAAATGAAGAAATTAGCATTTTGATGAATATTTGATTCGCAATATCTTGTAAACAAGTATAGTACATTGTTGAAAAGCTATCAGTTAGCTTAACAAAATTATGTTATACATATTTTTTTATAAAAAAATATGTATAACATAAATTCATGGAAATACGAAAAAGGGTTTTATATATAAAAATCTTAACGTCACTTATATAGTTAAAGAAAGTTTCATCGAACCAAACCTTTTATATGAAAATATAACAAATGTTCAAAAATACAATGTAAATGGAGATAGGATTTGTATTCATCAAACAAGAATTGATAATTCCATGAATTTTGCTCCCTACATTAAGAAAAGTTTAGTGACCACTCCGCCATTGGGGCTAGTCAGAAATTTTGGAGGTGACGTCATCACTGCTGCAATTTTTAATATGTAATGGCATAACATGACATACCATTTCTAATATTAATTATCTGTTAAATACGTCAGTATCCCGAAATCACCCTAGTTACACCATTCTGAACAATCCTAATAAATATATTTATATATTTATTTACATATAACTACTAGAAAATTTTGGTCGTTGAACGAAAGGAAATTCTACCTACATATGTCTAAAGAATCAGCTCTTATCATACGTAAACTATTTGGTAAGTATTCAGGAACTTTGTAGCATGGCCTTACTTAGAAACAACTAAAAACTTGGCATATCAATAACAGGTTAAAAGATATAAAAGAAAAGGATAGATTATTACGTGTATTAGACTATTATCTCTTTGTTGCTAACTCACTTCTTGAGAGAGAGAGAGGGAGAGAAGTCCCAGAGTGAAATGAATGTCAGGAAACAATATATGTAATATCCCAATATCTGAAAGAGGTAAAAGAGCGGCAATATTTGACAAGCTGTATCGAATGAACATTTAAATAGTAGTATCATCCTGGCTATAGCTATAAATTATCATACGGGGTGGTCCATTGAAATCTGAACACTACCTCATTCAATAATTGATGAAGGTTGAGTGATTGATATTAATTCATATTTCGATATATTAAAGCATAAACAATTAGTTACAAAACAAAACAAACCGGAACTCTCTAGCACACCTAAAGGTTGAGAAAATGACACGTGAAGTTGATTTACGAATTTCTGTTCCCGCACTACAAGAAGTTGAGCGTCTCGGGGACCACTATTTACGCCGTCAGCAATTGCGAAACGTTGAAGAAGAAGAATGGCTTTTTCAAAAAGGTCAAACTGGACGCGGAGCAATGAAAAAAAGGACCAGGCCCATCCCCTCAAGTCCATGAGAGCTCATGCGCTAAATCTCTCACCAGACTGTCCAAAGAGCTATTAAAAAAGTGGGTGGAAAGAGCCTTGCGGGGTTTGAAGAGGCCACTTTTGACGCCAGCAATGAAAGAAAACTATCTACTGTGTTGCAAGTCCCTTTTGAATTAGTCATTTGAGTTCTTTTGAAATCTTTTTTGATACTATTAGTCCCTACAGCTCTGACGTCGACTACACATCTGCATTGGGTGTCAGGCCTTCTGCCGCCTGGAAGCCATCATTTACGCTACATTAATGATTAAGGGAGCTCAGAATATTAATTTTGTTAAATTCTATTATTAATTAATAAATTATTGGTTGATGAATTTAAAAAAGTGTTCATTGGCGATTTCATTGGACCACTCGGTACTTATCTCTCCCACGCAAGTGAACATGTTATGAGAAAAAAAACTGCACACCTGCAGAAATGTATTTGACGTATGATGCCCCAGGATGTTTATTGGATCTAGGGGAGACTGGGAGAGTTTTTTTATATATAGAAACATTCCCTCTTGATCTGTTCCATTTGAAATTCAGCTTAGACCCATTCTTTAAATGAATAGTGGATGACATCAGGGGTATTTCAAAATGGTGAACATGGGGCAAATTATGTAATATGAAGTTAAATGCGTTTAGTGTTGTGTCAGTCTTTATTTATTCGGTCCAGTCCAGTTTTAGGACCGGTCCTATCAGCCCTTTGGGAATGGTCCTTAAGACTCTTGGTCCTTCACTGATTAGTTTTCTAGATCGCAGAATTCCACTCTCATTAGGTCCTTCAGGCCTCAGTTCTCTCTAAATAAAAGTGTTTGATGTGAAATGTAAACATATGAAATAATCAAGAAGTATAAACAATTACGAGGGAAACAATTGCAGTATCACATGTTGGACAACTTGTTCTCTTTGTATTGAGCGTTCAAATGTTATCTCATATTTCCCCTCACTCGCTTAGTTTTGAATTTTAATAGAGTTACAAATATTAACTGATCGCAAAATAGTCCATAATTCTAATCTTATCAGTTAGAGTAAAAAAAGAAAATAAATAAATAAAGGAAAAATTGAGTACGTATAAGTTATTACACAAAAATATTCTTCCTCTAAAAAAATACTTTTATCCTTCAAATTCATAAAATGAGTCAATTAATATCTTGAAGAAAAGTTGACAAATTCGATTGCTTTAACAATAATCTGCATTATATTTACCTTTGCAACAAAGTTAAACCGTGATTATGTATGTTTATGTCTTTGTTACCTCTGGCAATAATGTACAGGAGGATATTACCTAGAACCGGAAGGAACAATTTGTGACCATTGGTTCACCGCCTCTCGAAATTATTAGGTAGTGTCTAACCATAAAGACACAATTTAGACTAATTACCTCCGCACACAAAGTTGAATGATTATATTTTTGGTCTCTCTTTGTTTGTTTATTAGTCATCAGGCTTACGGCAAAAGCTACAGGTTGATTTTGATCAAACATGGTGCGAAGATTATATATGGTCACAGTAAGAGGTCATTAAGTTTTGAGAGGTCAAGTTAACACAAAACGTTTAAAATTGCATAATTAAGAATAACTGAGGAGCAAAGATTTAGCCCATTGTCGTTTCAAATTGTGATGTAAATTCAGGGACGTCCGCAGCTTTTTTATTTCTGGACTAAAAATGAAATTTTTTGGAAAATAAAAAATGTATACTTATATTTTAAATATAAAATTTAAAAAAAAAAATCAAATATTCAAATTTCAAAAATCTATAGCTATTCACAAAAAATTTCAAAAATCTATAGCTATTCTTAAAAAAATCAAATTTTTTAGAAAAAAATTTGTAAGATTAAATTTCAAATATAAAGTTTTTTGAAAATATATTTCTAAGATTAAATTTTACATAAAAAAAAATTTTTCGAAGAAAAATTAAAATATCCAAATATCCACTTCACAAAAAAATCCATAGTTGTACACAAAAACTTAAAATTCAAATATATAATTTTTCGGAGAAAAATTTCAAAAGTCCATAGCTATTCACAAAAAATTAAATTTTTGTGATTTTTAAAAAAAAATCAATGTCTATTCACAAAACAAGTAATATTTTTGTAAAAAATTTCAAAAATCTAAATCTGTTTTCAAAAAATTCCTAAAATTAAATTACAAATATAACATTTTTTGAAAAAAAAAAAATCAAAAATTAAAATTTTTCAGAGTAAAATTTCAAAAATCTATAGCTATTCACGACAATTAAATTTTTTAAGAAAACAATTGAAAAATTCAATTAAGTTTCAAATAGTAAAATATCTAGTAAGAATCTAACTTTCTTTTTTTTGTATGTGAGGGGGAAGTTTATAGTCCTGCAGACGCTCCTGAAATGTTGCGTCTGTAGCTTTTTTTTTTTTTTTTAAAGGGCTTGAGGTAACCAACTGTTCCTGGTCTCCCCTACATACATAAATCTTATTCATTCTTAGGTATTCAGTTATGTATAAAGAATCTAGTTAATGTGTATGTAATTTATGCAAAAATTATTTTCTGTTAGGTTAAGATAGATAAATACTTATTATTCATTTGAATTTAATTATAGTGAGGTTTGCATATGTACAAACTATGAATATTCTAGGGTTTCTCATTTCCCGGGAAGTTGTATTTGAGCAGGATGCCGGGAAATAATAAATAAAGTGAAATTTAAGTATAATTATTTTTACAACTTTCCAAAGAAATAGTCCATTTTAAGCCAGTCTTAGACATATTATACTCTCAATTCTCATTTTATCATTATCAGTAATAGAAGGCAATTAATTGCCACTTTTTTAAATTCTGTAATCCGATCCGACCCGAAAAAAAAAAATATGAATACTAAGTAATGAATGTGCTAATACTTTGGTAACGCTGGAGGTTATCCGAGTATAATTTTGGAATATACAACGTGTCCATAGATTTTTTTATAAAAAAATCATCTGAAATATCATACTGCTTTAAAAACGCATATTAATTATCAGTGATCCATAAAATCCATGTCCTGCCGTGATTCAAAACAAAAGAAAGTGAAAATGAATGCGGTAATTCTTAAAATTTGGAGAATATTTGGGAAGAAAGCAACTTAGTTGTCATGACGTTATATGTGTGGCGATAATATAAAAAAAGTTTAGAATTTTGTAGATGAAAGAGAGAAGAACGCAATAATATAATTTCCCAAATACAATATTAAACCACTGAAAAACTGTTAAATTTTTACATGAACATATTATATAAAAGATTAAATCAATTTGATTCTGGTGTATTTAAACTTTAAATTGAATTTTGATATCATTAATAGAATCAATTTCAGTTGGTGAATCATGTTCTTAATCCCTTTCTTATTTTAGTTATTCTCCCAACGTGACTACTTAACACTCTTATTTAAAAATAATTTTCACGTCATGACGTCTCAGTATCTTTTATTGTGAGTGTAATCAAATAATTAATATTTATCAGGTTCAGTTAACCTGATAAACTGTGGTTATTGAGGAGTTTATCACTTTTTTGAATTAATATAAATTATTATATGGATACGTTTATCATACTGTTGCAATATTAATAAAAAGTATCCCAGCTTGCTTTTATGTTATTGCCACACATTAGATCAGCTGCAAGCAGCTGTGATAGGAAGGAAATAAACACAAATCCCCTTACGTATCCCTATAGCTAGGATTGGGCATCGAGCGAGTGCGAGGAAAAGGCGGGAGCGAGACATATGGTACTATTGATTAAAGTTATGGTTTGGGGGATAGAATATCACGTGATTCTACTATAGCTAGGAAATAGACTGGAATGACTCCGATCCCAACTCTCAATTCTACTTTGAGTTCAACAAGGACCTACGCTTAACACTCACGAAACCTACATTTTTACTCTCCGTCTTTCATTTAGGGATTACTTTATTCATAGATGTTCTGTCTACAAGAATGATATATATATAATTACAACAGCATTGGAAGTTAAAAAAAGAATATTAAAAGATTACCAACTGAAAAAAAAAAACGCTTCTGTAAATTATATAATGGTGATGTCATCATCGGAGCCTGCATGGTATTATTATTATTTTTTTTTTTGGGGGGGGGCAGAAGCTTCTTTTGAAAAGTTTCAAAAGGATATTTTCTCTTTTATAAATACAAAATTGAACAAATCGGGGTTTTTTCCCCCAAGAAACAAATAAATAATTTTTTAAAGTTAAACCTTTTGGAAGAAACTAAAAAGAAACTTCTCTTTTTTTAAACCCTTGATCTCGCTAGGGATCTTCAATACGAATGCTCCATATCTTTCCACTGCTGAAAATTAAAATAGCACAAATATCCTTGGGTTATCCGTCAGTTATATTCAATTGCTAGGTAGCTCTTAACATTTAATAAAGCATTCTCTATCGACTAAATGAATGTATTTTTCTGAAATTTGTCATTTTTACGCACAAAAGATGGTTCTGGTAACTTTTTTTTTTTTTTTTTTTTGTCTTCACGGTCTTTAAATAGTATTTTTTCAAGAGGAATTTTGTGACTAACAAACGACTATTTAATGAAAAAATATACAAAATAAAGACCGTAAAATTTGTAGAATTCTTCTGGATATATGTTGGTATGTATCTTGGCACACTTTAAAAAAAAAGTTCTAACTTTTAAAGATGAAAAAAAGAAGAAAGACAAAACTAATTAAGATTTTTGACATTAATGTTATAGTTGAGCAAACGACAGTTCAACTAGAATATTTTTCCATCACTTCTTCATAATCTCCTTTTTAAAGAAGTGAGCTAAGATCACTTACAGCGATAATAATTTAATATTATTTTTTTCTAAAGTAGAAGAATTCAGAATTAAATTTTTTAAATTTCTTAATGTCCGGGCAAACCTACTCAAGTATAATATTAAATAAAAAATATTTCATTGAATAAGTTGAATGTGGTATTTCCGTAAAATTGAAACATTTTGCCCAAACTTATCCTAGGTATAAAATCCCGTGAAATCCCAGGAAAACGGTATACTGGGATCCAAAAAGAGAGAGAGAGAATCCCTAAGTATGTACTTCATAGACAGGCAATCACGCTTCCTTCTCATAAATACGTAATTGATTTTTAAGTATGGGTAGATTTTCCTTGGAATAATTTTTTATAATATTTTTTTTTATCCGTCTTGTTTTGCATGTCTTTTAATGCGTAAGAGGTAGTAGCATTTGCAAATTCATATCCAAGTAGGAAATATATATGTTTGTATGTAGGCCTAATTATATGAGCATAAGGAATAATTTTTCATGTTCTATATATAGGTATATACATAAATATATATCCTTCGTGAGTATGCATAGAGACCTACAATATATATATGTATATATATTAGTGATGGGAAGATAACAGAAAAAAAATCCGATACCGATGCCGATTCTTTAATATTTTAAATAATAGTTAAAAAATACAATTTTGCAATAAGGGGTCCATAAGATTATATATATATATTTTTTTTTTTTTTTTTTTTGCAGTTTTAAAAAAAATCCAAAGTAAAAAATTTCAATTTTTTTCCCCAATTATACAATTCGATACATTAATTGTATTCAACAATCTCGAACTATTCACAAAAAAATTTTGGAAAACAAATTCTAAAAACCCATCGCTATTTTAAAAAATTAAATTTTTTTCGAATTTTTTTTTTTCAAAACCTACAGCTGCTTACAAAAAAATAAATTTTTTAGGGAAAAATTTCCAAAAGCGAGGGTTGTTTTACAAAAAATAAAATTTATTAATATTCAGTTGTAATTAAAAATATTTCAAAAATCTCCAGATGTTCTCCAAAAAAATTAATTTTTTCGAAAAATATTTCAAAAATTCCATTTCAAATATAAATTTTTTTGAAAAAAAAATTCAAATATCTGTTGTTTTTTTTAAAATTTTTTCAAAAATACAATGTTATTGACAGAAAAATAATTTTATTGAAACAAAAATAGAAAAATTCAATAAGATATGTTATTTTTTGGAAAAAATAACAAATATTAAATTTTCTCGTGAAAAGCAAGAATTCCTTCATTTTGAGGGGGGAGGTATTTTTTTTCTTAATAGCAGTAATAAAATAGAATTGGCATCGCAGATTAAACATTATTTTCGCCTGATTCTCCGATTCATTTTCCCATCACTAATATATATATATTCAACAGTAACCTTGATATCGACAACATGAGTAATTTTTCTTCCCATTTTATCAATAAATATGTATAATTTATAATACATAATGAATAATAGCCCAAAAGGGGACCCCCCTCTTAAGTGGAAAGCATTTATGTTACCTTTAATATATTTATGTTTTTATTTTAGAGAGCAATAAATCAGGGACTCTTATCCACAAAGAAACTATTTCCACAAATCATTCTACAAGAAAGTAATTTATCTGAAGAAGAGGATCAAACGCAGCTCCATTCCCAATGCATTATCGAATCCTTTCAAGAACTTGGAGCAGAGCAGATCATTGAAGAGTTTGCTCAATCTATTCGACTATCCAATTCCGTTCTGAGTCAAAAAGTTGAGATGATTAATCTCAAAGAGGATGCAGGAAGGATTCAGTAAGTTGGGGTATTATTATCTTATCTAGTTATTAGTGATGAACGGATTGTTTTTTTTTTGGAGCTTTTGGGTTCCTCATCTTTTTAAATGATGTATCTACAACGATATTTCTCTAATTTTACTACCATGTTAGTAAATTTGACAGAAACACATATTAATAATCAATTATTTCTTTCAATTTAAGTTAAGAAAATTTTATAGAAACCTTTTCACTCATGATGAAATTACCGTCTTATTTTTATTTTTTTATTGTGACGTAACATTTTTAATTAGAACACTTTATTTCCATTAGTGTTGGATCGGTCCTAGGACTGATTTTTTAATCAGATCAGTCTAATGTTTTTTATGATTCAGCGGTCCTAAGGACCGATTATTCGTTCTTACGGTTCTACCTATATTTTCTTCACTCCTAACAAGGATGGAAGAATATAAAATTTTACAAAAAGGAGGAATAGAATGAGTGCTAGATAGAATATATAATCTTAACAGGAATCCTTTCGTCCTTTACAGTTACCTTAAAGGACCGGTTCTATGACTGAAAATTTTTATCAGGACCGGACTGATAGAAATGCAGTCTTTTATTTTTTTTAGAGCGATCCCATACTAATATCTGTACAATTTATGTAAAACTTGTCACAGAAATAGCAGAAATAATACTCTCGACAGTTGCGTTACATCTTATTCAAGGTTACCTTTTTATATTTTGAAAAAAAAATTGTGAAAATATTGAACACGTGGCATAGAAGCTTGTTGAAGAATGGATTTCCATGAGTTTCTGGCCTACTGTGTGAGTCATGGAATGATGACACTTGTTTAGCTAAAATATTACATTAAAAATGTTTAAATATTATCAACCATGTTATGAGCAAGTTGATTTTTGTTCGAACTACGGGTTGAATATAGACAGTCTGACCTGACTTGCAGGTCTCGTGAGCTACAAATAAACCGGCATATTACTAGTCTACAGGGGTATGTAGCCGCACCCCCATTAAAAACTACCCATTAATACGCAACCCCTCCCAGATAATAGTTTCCACGTCTTTGGTAGTATGTATGTATCGAATTATTTGATATCAAATGCATTTAGTCAATCTTTGGTATGTGCGTGTTTGAGTTGGGGATGACTCATCATTTCTTTGTCAAATATTTGCTTTAAATGATAAAAAAGTAAAAAAAAAAAAAAAAACATCAGCATGGTAGATCTAGAAGAGAGAAAGGCCTCGTAGAGGGCTTTCTTTTCTATCAAAAATGACATTGAAAAACATTCTATGTAACTTGTATATATTTTGTAGTAAATGTTTATTTCCTTTCAACCTTTATATTAGTGGTGTTACGATACGCATAGTTTGGGTACCAATATAGGCATCCTTATTTCGGTACTATGCAGTACTTTTGCGACTAAACATTTTCTTGTATAATAAATAAATAATTTATAAGGGTCATAAAAAAGATCCGAAGGGATTTTCCCGATCTTAAAATACTTATAAAGTTCTATTTGTCTTGACGTCGACATAAACAGTTGACTTCTCTGGTTATTCCACGTGGATTGACCTAGCTCACAAACACAAAATTGTATACTAAATTTGATTGTTGATTTGTAATTTGATTATCAGTGTTTTTAACTTATTATTAAGTTTTCTGCTAACTACCAACTGATTCTGGGCTTTTTTTGGTTCTTATCAGAGGAGAGGTTGTGGAATTGAATACAAGTATTGTAATTATAATTATTTTGGCAATACCTATCAGTAAAAATGTAACCTTAATCCGGATTCTATTTTGTGTAGTCCTAACTTTGTGTAAACTGCTCCAAAAATTGAGGAAAATATCCGTCTAATATTGGTTTTTGATCTACTCGAATATTTACGTCTAAAGATCCGATAAATTTGTCCTATCATTAGTAGGAGCTAGCTCAGTTTAGTTTTGTCACATATTTGAGGGGATTAGGTCATTTACAGGCCAATTTTATATTGGAAATAGTGGATCTGCTCGTATCTCAGTCCTTGTATAGGAGTATTGAACAATACTACCATGTATACACATATGTATTTCATTCTCATTTGACATTGGAATTATGAAGAGTTTGTTAGGGTTTGTCAACCGCACTTGCTGTATGTGTTTACAACAAGGGGAGGGTTCTCACACTTGGAAACAAACATTTTTTATAGAACAACTACATATCCAAACACCCCTTATTTATACAAGGAACACATTTTTTTTGTGTATATATATAATATACACAAAATGAGTAAATATTTATCTATTTTGACATATTAGGTAGAACAAACCACTTATTGGTTATAGGTTGATTTTCATAACTATAAACTTATGTAGGCTGTATGTAAAGTCAATATTTAACGACTCATTTTATTCAAACATATTTAAACAACATACTTTAAATATTATATCAAAATACGTATAACGAATGAGCTTAAAAGTCTCGGCCTTAACAAGGAAAACACTTTTTTGTTTCCCTTCAAAACTGTTTTTATGTTTTTTTAATTATTATATTGTATTCACTTTATAGAGCAGAGTCCTCATAACACATTTTTAAGGTATTGCTTAGTTTGAATTTTTTTGGAAATAACAAAAGTATCGTACCTTTTAGCACAATAACTCACAAACGAAAGGACAAATTGTCATGCCGTTTTGACAGCTGTCTTCGAAGGCAGGTCCACACTGAAAATGGGGTGTATTAAAATAAAAAATATCGTTGTCATTGCGTGAAGCCCGTGAGTTTTCTAGCCATGTGTTGTAGAGGCCTGTTATCAATTACCGTCACATCAAAAATGACTCATACTTCCTTTAGAAGGAATAAGAGTTTAAGGAGTATATTAAATTGGATAGATAGTCGATGGGATACATATTCCAAATATTAAGAATTTATTCAATATCCCCTTATTTGGCATGGACCAGAGGATTAAGCTCATTTGTTTAATGCGTGCTCAGAATTTTCTGATTTTTTGAATTTATAGTTCTTGTCCATTTGTAAGAATATATATTTTTTATTTTGTTTTAAATCTAGATTTTTTATAATTCAAATTAACTGTGGGAAGGTTGGAAAAAAAAAAGCTTTCTATTCAAAACCTCTATGGATAGATGTACAATTTTTCAAAAAACATGTGGTTTTGGCACTTTTCAATGAGGACACACGTTTGCAACGTTGGAAAGTCATCAATTTGAATATTTTTTCTGTTTAAGGATTTCATTGATTATATATTTGTAATTGCATCCATTGAGTTTTTGAGCAACAAAAGTGTCAAAAATCCAGGATTCCAAAAATCATGATACGTGTGGAATTCTAGGTTTAACCATAAAAGTAGCTGACATCCAGAGTTTCGTCCGGAATATCTTCCCAATTAGCAGCTGTCATAAGGGAATCCCTCTAAATCTTTGAGCCTTCCTCTTTATCATATACTCTACATGGCAAATCCAGAGGGTTGTAATCATTAGAAAGATGATTGCAAAAATGCTTAAAGTTGGGCACACACCAGCAGACCAAGGCAATTTTGATTCTGTGGCCTGATGCTTCATCTTTTTGTCAGCATATTAAGGTTTCTGAATACTCCTTTTGGATCCATGACACTACCTTAGTCTTATAAAAGACCAAGCTGGTGTTCTTTTGATCTTAACCTCAATATGAATACGGAAAATAGGCACATTTTGTCATTTTAGCCCGCCCATTACAAGATGAAAGCCAGTTGGTTTTCAAAGTGTGTTTATTGTAAGTAACAAATGTGAACTTTTCCCCCTAAACCTCGAAAAGTTCTAGGAATCGAAAGAAAAGATCGAACATTTACGGTTAATATAATTTTATCAAAAATCTAAACTAACTCATTGAGGATATATGTATTTGAGATCATATTGTAAGGTTCCTTACAATAGAGATAGATGCTCTGTACTACTGTTGAGTGATCTATAATGAGAGATGAGATCTGTGTAAGAGTGCAAGGAGAAGGCGGGAGCGAGGCATATGGTACTACTTAATTAAGACTCTAGTTAGTATTAACTCCCCGTTACATTTAATTTTGAAGGGAGAAAATGAATTATTACTATAAAGAGGAGAACCTTCTACACTTCAAATAGCCATTGTGGAGGGAAAGTATTAAAATTATATTTAAATTCAAATATATATATATTTTATTATGCTTTTTTTAAACAATTTACACCAAAGATAGCGAGAATGCATACTTCAAAGGGAGAACTGAACACCACGAAGACCAGTTAAATAATGAATAAAAAAGAACATACACAACAACCGTTAAACTTAGTTTTTCTTTACAAAGATCCCTTCTTTATCTATAATATAAATTTTATTACATTGAAATTTAATCATACAAGATCATGAAAATTCTAGTTATTTATTCATTAACTAATATTATTATTTTGTCTATATTTTAAAATTCCTAAACTAAGCTCGATATTTGATAAATGTTGCAATCAAATGTATTTTGTGGAAAAATATAAATTTAAATATAGAAGTTATATTCAACCAGCTTCGAAGTAATTGAGCCAAAAATTAAAAATCCTTTCAACTATACCCCGTTTTACCTACATTGATATAATTCACTTAGTATATAGGTAGAGCAAATAATATATATGATAAACTTTTGACGTGATGACTTGCCAAAAACTACTTTTTAAATTTCACATATATTTATTCAGAGTGAACAAAATCCCCCTATTTATATAAGATTTTAGTTCTTCATATAATTTATGACTGTGATTTTCCTTATTTCCTTTTATTATTTATCATTGAGGATCCTAGAGATTGAGATACAGTAGAACCTTGGAATTCAAAAGCCTCAGTACTCAATATATTCAAAGTTTGATGCAAATGGGCAAGAAAATTTGAGCAGCTCGAACAAAACTTAGGAATCTAACCTTACTCATGTGACATTTTTTAGAGGAAAAACACAGTTTAGCAATTAGAAAAGGAAAAATGGTTGTAGAGTGACTTTTTTTCTTTTTTGTTCATTATTAAATCAATTAATCGTGAAATAAACTTCACCTTCTGAAGTAAGCATTCTCGTATATTTTTGGTTTGAATGCTTTAAAAAAGCCTCCATAATAAAATGGAAATTCATGAATTTAAATGAAATCTAATTTTTAGTACATAGAATGCTGAAATATCCTACAAATCTTGATTCAACAATAACAAATGACTTTAATAATAATAAAAAATTAACATCTGCATCAAATACCACTTTAAACCAATGATACCCACAGATATTTGATTCAAAGTAATACGTATATACTCAAAGTCCCTGAAAATGACTAGATTTGTCCAATTATTATTTTATTGATCGATTAAGGACAAGAGAAATAGGATAATTAGAGAAAGGAATCTTGTTCCTATCACTGATATTTATTAATTTATCGTCTACAACAGTGGTTCCCAAACTTTTTTTGAGTTTGAGTTTTAAAATATGTTGCTAAGCAATGTGCAGCCTCTGATTGAGAGATGATTATAAAGTCCATTGTTTGCGAATAAATAACTTAACGGTGAAATTAACTCCATTAAGTTCAAACCAGAGGCGAGTAATATAAGATATTTAACTATGTTGATCAAAAATAAAGTTTTTAATTCTACATATATTGAGAATTATTTGAAAAAATAAGAAATACAACGAAAAAATAATGGAATATATATTAGTATAAAATCTGCGATATACTCGTGCAAATGCGTTTATAAACGAATCGTGGTTCTAATGCAACGGTAATGCACTGTGTATTATGCTGAGTGGGTCTATTCTAGGTTTAATTTGAGACATTTTAAAATATAGATTTAATATTTTCCATGCACTAATGCTATTTTAAGCAGTTATTCACTTTCTCCCACGCAAATTCATAATATATAACAGACAGCTGATATTAAAAAGAGTTTTAATTCAGTAATACCATATGTACTGCTCCCGCCTTCTCCTCGCACTCTTAAAATAATTCAATCTCTATTAATAGGTCGTCATGTTTTCTTCCCTCTGAATGAAGAATTATCGCCTTCTGGTGTGAAAATTGTCTCACAAATGCGTTATTAAAAAAAAGCATTATATCAATGTTAAAATATAATTTTTACAATACTTTTCCTGCACTTAGGTTATAGTAAATGTAGAAGGTTCAACACTCTTTATAGCAGTAACTCATTGGGATTTTCAGTGGAGGTTTGCTGCTTTACCGAGCGCGCATTCCAGTATTCTGTGTAATTTATAGCCTTTGATGCATGTTGATGGATCCTGGTATAACTCAAGAATCTAGCGAGGAAAATAGATTTATTTATCTACTTAATATACAACAACATAATATATTTTGTCACTTTCCATGTTTTGAAACTCCTTAAGATATTCTATATTTTACTTATTCATATATATTTTACATAGTGTTATAAGCCAAGGGATAAACAAACGTTTGTATGATATATTTATATAGTATATTCAATTACAACTTGAGTAACAAGCACTTCTATTAATACACATCTAACTCTAAGCAATGCAAGTTATTATTATAATACCTATGTGTATCTTTGCTTCTTTTTTTCATTTAAAAAAAAGCAAAGATAATGGTGAGGAGAAAAGAGTCGAGACAATGAACAACTCTTACTTCGAAATACAGCTATCTATTATAATTGTAAGATAGGGGCCTCTGCAGCTTTATATTTGTGGAGAGGGGCTTGGTTTTTTAATTAAAAAAATCAAAATTTTGTTCTAAAAAATTGAAAAATCCACAGGTAAATTCAAGATAATTAATTTTTGGTGAAACAAATTTTAAATAACCAGAAAAAAAATTGAAAAATCCATAGATATTAACGAAAAATGTCACAAATTCACATCTGTTCACAAAATAAATTAAATTTCATATATTACATTTTTTCAAAAATCCATAGCTATTAACAAAAAAATTCAAAAATTGACAGCTGTTTACTAAGAAATTCAAAAATTAAATTTCATATATTCAATTTTTTGGAAAAAAACAATTTAAAATCCATACTTATTGACAAAAAATGAAATTTTTAGTATTACATTTTTACGAAAAAAAATTTCATAAATACATTTCTATTCAAAAATTAAGAGCTGTTCACAAAAGAGTTAGTTTTTTCGAAAAAAATTCAAAATCCATACCTATTCACCAAAAATGAAATTTCTAGTATAAGATTTTTCGAATTTTTTTTTTTTTCAAAGATCCATAGCTACCAAAAAAAATTATAGTTAAACGCAAAAATTCCTTTATTGGGAGAGGGATAATGCATCTCCAGCCACCCCCTGCGGACACCCCTGTAAGATCACATACAAAGAAGTTCCTTCATACTTTGAGATCTTCTGCAGCGTCTGTGATCATGGATATCAGATTATCAAAGTATTTATCCATGGAAATCCCTTTCGGAAGAGGCTCTAATAACTCCGGAAGGGAGTCGAGTGACTTATTCGATGAATATGCTTCCTCGTTATTGTAATTGTCATAGGTTTCAGTAGTGTCTTTAAAGGAAACGACTTTATGTGGCTTGCCAAGGCTCCCACTCCGAGTGGTAAGCGTTGAGGCCGGAGAGAGGGAGTAACAAGGTGAAGAGGCGCCACCGCCAGCATACCCTTCGGTATTGACTAGATGGTTCTGACTGCCTTTCAGGGAGGAAGAGCGGGCACTGCTCGCTACAGGGGACACATCTCTACTGCTATGTAGATCTCCTCGGGCATGGTTGTTGTATTGTCGTCGATGGAAGGAGGCTGTGGAGGGCAGAGGTTGTTGTTGATGAAGATTCTTTGGTGTGCTGTTGTTGAATAAGGGCTGAGAATGGATCCGGGAGTTGAGGGAATGTTGCCCAAAGGAGTGAGGTGTGTAGAAGCGTTTCTCAATTGTACGTGTGGTAATGGTTTTGGTCATTGTTTTACGAAGGGTTTCTGAGCTGCTGCAGCTGCTTAGGGGTCGACTCGGTGAGGAATCTCGATCATCGGAGTTAAAGGAACGAGAGCTCTCTGTAAAAAAAAATATAAGTACATTATTATTATTTTTTGAGGTTGTTTCAAAATGTCATCACCATATAAATCTTTCCTATCTTCCCCAAAGAAGAAGAGGTGGAAGGGAAGAGCTCTGATTTATGTGTGTGCCATATTTCATTTTTAGAGGTCTCTGTGTATGTAATGTTGTTCTAGCTATTTTTCAACTCTCTCTCTCTCTATTTGCTGTAATATATGTACGTGTATAAAAATAATTGTCTTTCTCCTTGAATGGCTCTAAAATAGGTATGTAATCCGTAAATGTTATGAGTAGAAATCCTTTATTTGGGAGCATACATTTTCTCAATTCAATGGTACATTGAAAATATGGGAATAGAAACGTCAAGAAAAGGAGGAGAAATGTCCTTTATATTGTGTTGTTGTTTTTTTACATCCCATCTTAACCTAGACCTGAATATTTTGAAGGCTGCCATCACCAATAATTATTTTAATTCCCCCTTCTGAAGGAATGGCATAAAAAAGAAGTTGACTATATTTTTCCCCCTTATTTTAACCACTTTATATTCCTCTAATATAATAATATCAATTCTGCATGATTATTCCAGGTCTATAGAATTCCTTGAGTAATGCGAAGGTGGTCTGAAATGTTTCCAACCTCAACGTGAAGATGGAATCACTTTTAAATGAAAGCTAATCACATCTATCTAGTATCTGATCAAAGTTACTCACCAAAGTTTCAGTCATTTTGGACGATCAGTTGTTATGTAACAGTTGTTTGTGTGAGTTGATGTGATTGTTTTTGTAAAAATGGATAAAGTCGAGTATCGAGCTGTCATTAAATATTTATTGTCCAAAATTGCTGAAACAGCTAGTCAGATCTATTTAGAATCTGTTGACACTTAATTACCAAAGTTTCAGCCATTTTGAACAACAAATATTGAATTACAGCTCGCTTTTGTCAATTTTCACAAACAAACTCACAGCAGCTCACTCAAACAACTGCTACAAAACGAGTCCAAAATGCCTGAAACTTTGGTGAGTAACTGGCAAAAGATGCTAGATAGATTGATTTAACTTTTATTTACGAGTGCTACTATCTTCATGTTGAGGTCAGACACTTTGCAAGACCACCTTCGTATGTATAGCTTCATTATTGGTGAGTCATTCATAGCTACTCCAACCAGGCCCCCTCCCCCCCCTAATAACAAAGCCCTTATAAGGCACATCACTATATTTCATACACAAAATTATTCTGGGTAATTATAAGGCTTTGTATTTAAATTTATGAGATATTTAAAAATGTAAACTATAGTTTGAGAACCTTGATTTGATCCATAAGACTTAATTTGAATCATATACATAAAATATATTCATTTCGAATGATTTACAAGTAATTAAGTGCTAATTTGCCTAAGTTTTAAGAAGAAGAATTTTTTCATAGAAGATATAGAATATAGAATTCTAGAGACCTGGAATAATCAAGCATATTTTTTATCCCACATGAGCAGAATATAAACGTAGCGACTAGTTGAAAAAAAGAGTCCGTGTCAAAGGTGTGAAAATCTATTGTGGAATGGGCATTTTAATAGAACAACACCGAAAAACAACATGGTAACCCTGACAATTTGAAGAATGTTTTTGAAGAGGGAAATAATAATACTCAGAACGTTTCATTAGATGAGCTACAATCAGCTATGTCAAGAGAGGAAGGAGAAAAAGATATAAACAAGGACATTTGCTGGAATGACTCCGATGTCGATCTCCAATTCTACTCTGAGTCCAACAAGGACTTACAATTATAACTCCACAACAAATCTCAAGACGGTTACTCACCGTCTTTTAGGGAGCATACACAAAAGTTCAAACAGGGTTTAGAATATAATTGAATCTATTTAGGAAAGGATATTCACTACTCAGGAATTAAATAATAATGACTACAACCAAAGAAAAGAAAATTCCTTCTTTATACTACCAAAATACAAATGAAGGGGCCGGCTAAAAAACACATCGAATTTACATCATTGGTCTCCCTCATTTTTTACGACATTCCTTCAAGAGGTGAAATAAAGAAAACAAACTAAGTTATATCTGTGATTATTCCATGTGTCTAGAATTCCATGATAAGGCCAATGTACAAAGTACTTAGACAAATAGGAAAGGTGTTACAATTGTGTACTTGTAAGGAACGCGGGTTAAAGGCGGTAAACCTTCCGAAAAACTTGCTTAGATATTTTGTTAATGTAATCCAGATTCAATTTTGAGACAAATCATTCTAGCTTGGTTTTGTATTGACAGGCCACATATATGATATACAACAAAGAGAGATGATAATAAAAGGATAAATGCACCCAAAAACCCTTCACTTCAACACACTCATTGTAATTATTATTTATTTTTTAAAACTACGCAATTATTACAATTTATTACTACTAATAATAAGGTTTGCGTACACACATAAGAGACTCAAGAGAGGGGCTTTTAAAAATGTATATATATGTAGACAAACAACTTAATGATAATTAGTAGTTTATAATAATAATAATAATAATTAGTAGAGTTATTGCTGGTTGACTCACCGGGTCTATCCTCGTTACTTCCTCCTCCGTTGGAATACCATGAATAGGGGGAGTAGGAAAGTGGAGTCGTGCTTCGACTCGCATCAATAAGCGAGGATATCTCAATCTTCTTCCTCGAATCCCCCGTTCGAAGCAGAATGAGCCAATTGATCATGTCGGTGCATCCTACTTGTCCCAAGACACGAATCAAAGTGCTTTGAGTATAAGTCTTTGGAGAGGCCCGTCTCCAAACACTCATAAATTCCTTGAGTTTCTGTTTATCAAACTTTTTCCTTTTGATGGAAATGTTTTGATCGATGGGAGGAATGCAGGGTTCTAGATGAAGACGGATGGCAAGTTCCTTCCATTTAGAGGCCACCTTTTCATCTCCCAATAGCCACTCTAGTATGTCGTCACTTATAGGACTATGATCATCATAGATACTCATTTTGTCTATTAAATGAATTGATTTACTCCAAATGAATCACCGTGAATCACTTGATAAAAAGCTGTACATCACCAAAGTATGGTATGAGAACGTGAACTGACTTTAAAAATGACTCTAGTCATGGAACTTAAAAATTATCTTTCATATAACTGAGAAACGCGGGCTTGGCGCACGCTTCTCTATTGATGATGACTCTCTTTTGCGTCCGCTTATCAAATGGGTATATACTTATATTAATACGTAGAGTAGGTCCACCGTAGACTATTACTTATCACTACTCTAAGATACTTCTACATATTTGGTGGATCCGAGGGATTGTAGAAGGAAAGCCCTCTTTATTTATTCGCATGTTGAAATTTGCGTAGTATGTGTCTCTCTTGAACGTAATGTGTAATGAAATCTATTATTCTATACATTTGTACTCGGATTCATTCATAAATAAATGATTCAAAAACCCTAATGATGTTATACTTCAGGGGTGTCCGCAGGATTTTATTTAGATTTTTTTTTCTGGGTGGTAAAAAAATTGAAAAATTAAATAGAAAAAAAAATTAAATTTTTATTTCAAAAGTCCACTGCTATTCACAAAAAATTTCAAAAATCCACAACTGTTGACCAAAAATTAAATTTTTTGAGAAAAAAATCCAAAATATAAAGTTTTTTGGAGAAAAAAATCCACAACTGTTGACCAAAAATTAAATTTTTTGAGAAAAAATCCAAAATATAAAGTTTTTTGGAGAAAAAAATCCAAAATCAATAGCTATTCAAAGAAAATTAAAAATTTTGGATAAAAATTTACAAAATTAAATTTTTGGAAAAAAATTAGATGAATTAAATTCATTCGATATTTAGGGGGACCTATAGCCACTCCAGCCCAACCCTAGGGGACGCTCCTGTATATATATATAAATGTTGGATGCAAGTTGAAGCTTATATAAGCTGATTGACCGACCATGATGCAATTTCTACGTCCCATTACGCTTTATTTAATTACATTAATAATATTGGACTTCGATATGGAAGTCTTAGAAATGTTGAGACCTCGGTCTTGTATTGAAATTCACTCTACAAGAAAGAATTCAGTCCTGATACAATTTTTTTTTTTTTTAGAAAAGATAATTTTGGCCTACGGACGAAATTTTAGTGTGAAATATCAGATTAACACCGGATCACAAAAAAAATAGTAAAAAAATCGCCCATTTTGGGGACTAAACAACAAAGTTTTAAAACCATGTACACTTTTTTATTAATATTAAGAAAAATAGTGAACTTGTTATTTGATGCCAAAATGGGACCAACAAATAAAAGTACAGAGTGCGAAGGGGAAATTTTCTGCGTTATTAAAATTAATTTTTTTTCGCGCTAATTAAGGTTTCAGGTGACATCACAAGCAATATTCAGTATTGTTTTGATTTGATCAAAATTGGACGAAAAATGAGTGAAATATAAATTAAAAAGGCAAAGGGTTTCGGTTCTTCTCGTCGCAGATGTTGATCCCAAATTAATTTCAGACATTGTCGCCGTGACCATGAGGACATTCCGGAACATCAGGGTGGCCAAGAAGAATAGTAAAGTAGTAAAAATGAAGGTAGGAAGTGGAGGAAATGGTTTGAAGTGAGATGAAACATTTCTCAAGTCCCTGGAGGTCAAGATCAAGGAAGATCCAAAAGCATCAATGCACCGTTTGGCTGACGAGTTTAACGTGACCAAAATCATCATCAGAAGTGCATTTCAGGATGATCTCACCCTTAGGAGCTTTATCAGGAATCCAAGACATCTCCTCACAGACAAAATGAAGACCTTAAGGCATCAGAGATGCAAAAAAGTCCTTAATTACTTGAAGAGTCATCCGTGGACTGTGAAGATCTTCTCAGACAAGAAGATCTTCACAGTCGACCAGGTTTTGTACTGCAAAAAACGATATATTTATAGCAACATCACCTGAGAAAGGCTAAGACACCTTCAGGACAAAACAATGTGTTTAGGTGTCGTGGCCTCTGATGGGAAGAAAATGGATCCCTTTTTCTTCAAGCCCAATCAGGAAATAGGGGTGGAGGCCTACTATAAGGTTCTTAGGTGGAAAATCTTACACTTTGCTGACTACTGAGACAAAATCTTCTCGTACTCTTCCAGTACGGATCTCAATCCCCCCGACTTCAGTGTCTGGAGCGTCTTAGAGAACAAGGTTGTGAAGAAATCACAGGTACTCAAGGCCAGCCTCAAGAAGCAATGTGCCAATATGTCGGCCGATTATATCGTGGTACTGTTGGACAAGTTTAGAACTCGTGTGGAGGATGTGATAGAGGTGGCCATATTGAATAATTCATGCAAAGATTGATTGCAAAAAGTTTCTTTCAATATCATTTTACATATTACTTTTCTAATAAAAAGTTATTAAGGTCTTGGTTTTGCTACTTGATCGCGAGAAATTTCTTTGTCGCAGTCTATACTTAGATCTCACTGTCTATCAAAAATATATATTATCTAATTGATAGTTTTTATTATATACCAGACACGAATATGTTATTGCATCTTTATATATTCTTATTTCCATGGTGTAGATAAAAATTAACTTGAACAATGGAGAGAATCAGATATTATTTTCTTATTATCCTACTTAATCGTACAAAAAGTTAAAAACTAATTTTTACAAATCTAGTCATTTTAAGGATTTTAGTGCATACTTCTTAGATTTAATTCAAATACCAGTGTTTATCATTGACGTCAAAGAAAATTCAATTCAAAAGTTAATTATTTTTTGATTCTTAAAGCCATTGGATGAAATTTCATGAAGAGTTATTGGTGGTAATTTGTCCGTTTTATTCAGTATTAATTTCAACTTTGAGCCCCGAAATGGGATCTCCTTTAATTATGATGCAATTTATGACATCATTGAAAACATTCTATACATCATTAGTCATTTTAATTACCAAGTATTAATGTATTAATTGATGCTATCATTTAATATGATCTATTAAAATTCTGCATTTGCTATATATTTAAGAATAATATAACTGTGGGCATATTTGAATTGATTAATTGCCCTGAAAATGTTTATCAAAAAAGTCAAAAATTACGCTATTAACATATCAAATAGGGTTGGATTCGAGTATTAATCGAACTTGAACAAAAAAAAAAAAACTTGATTTAACTCAATTTTATAATCTTCTCAAAATTACTCAAACTCTTTAAAAATATTTTTTTGAGTTTACTTGAACTCAAAAATTCAATTTTGAAACGTTCGAGTAATAATGATTAGTCAAACTTTTAGTATACCTCAAAATGACAGTTTATAACCACAAACAGAGTTGATGCATTTCTAAAATTGGCATATTGTCCTAACCCGAACTCGACCGAAAACGAAAATTTTGACGCCAATATAAACCGTTTATTGGCAATCCAATCATTATAAAAAATATTTCTTTCATCTCTGTCACAGATATAGAAATCATATGCAATGTGGCAGTACAATTTACAAGTTGGGATGTCTGTACAAGTTGCAACTTGCACAGATAATCAATTTGTACCGGGCCAACCCTTTTATTTACCCATTTTAACTCACAATCTATGGAAGTCCATAGCAAGATCCTGGGTGAATTAGGAAACAATTTTACTAACTATTAATTGAAACCCAAAGAACATGTTTTAGTCAATGTATTCACCCTCAGAATTGATGGTGAGTTTCAGGTGGTGGTGAAAACTGCTTTAGACCCTCCTCTGGATGAACTCAGCACTCATGGAGGCCCAGACCTTGTTGATGGAGTTCTTCGGGGGCGGTTGCTGTTGTGGGGTCTCCTGCAAGCCTTGGAATTCACGTGCACCTAGATCAGGGTTGATAAACTGGTAGCCCAGGGACCGCCCACGGCCCTCGTCCTCACTCAGTGTGGCCCACAAATAGAAAAACAATAGTAATAAAAGAAATAGTGGTCATTTGACCCTCCAATGATAGTCCTGAAAAAAGTTTGCTCTCTTTATCATGGAAGTTGTCCATCCCTGCAAGAAACACAAGAGTTGCTCCAGGACAACATGGAGTTCTGGGTAGAGGACTTTTGGCCACAGCAGAGCCAATACCTAGGCTATTCCAGTTGGCCTGGAGCCACTATTGTGTTTTTAGCGGTTTGGACAGGTACTCCATCTTGTTGGAACATCCAGGGAGGATTTCCAACGATGGGTTTGATCCATGGGATAACTTTCGTGTCCAGAATTTTGACATAACATAATTAAAAATTGTGGATAAATAATATGTCAATATTAGACAAGGAGTTTTAAAAGATAAATAACAGTTGGTATGTTTGACTTATTTGGCTAAATATTTTTTCTGTTTTGGATGAAAGGTTGATAAATACAATAAATAAATAAGTTATTACATGATTCTCATCCCAAGTACTTTGAATCCTTCATTCAAATTTATTCATCTCATTTTTTGACGGCAACTTGTACCATTGGCTTAAATAAGTTACAACTTGTACAACATTGCAACTTGTACGCTGCATACATATATATGTGATCCTATGTCATGAAAGTCACACGGTTTGTGCTGTGTGTGTCTATCCATCATAGTCATCTCTTCCCTGTCATCACATCTTAATTGAATTTCATATAATTCATATAAAATATTTACATATCATATAAAATATCATAATATTGCTCTGTTTTCAGATCCGAACTTGAGAAAAATAATGGGCAATGGTTCATGGACTCACAAACAACCCCTGAAGGAGGGGTTGGTGAGATAATTAGCATGCAAAGCCTTCTTAATCGCCTCACAGTCCTTCATGTGTCTGCTGGAAAGGAGACGGATGCTCATGTTGAGGCCATTAGTCAATATGAAGTACAGAGCAAAGATAAGTTGAAAGCCCTTTGGAGGGAGTTGGAAGGGATGGAGGTAAGTGTGGATTTAATTTTTGTGATAAGCTCTAGATTTAAAAAAAGTTTTGCGAATAGCTATGGATTTTTAAAAAACAAAAAAAATTAATCATAATAATAGTGAAGAAGCCCCCTGAGAAATCTTCCGTTGCCTAAAAATTTAACAAATGGGTTGTGTCAGCACAAAAAAAAATCTTAAACAAAAATTAAGATATTGAAACATTCCCAATCTATTGTTTATACAATATGTAATAATTGACTTGATACGGTCAATTATGGGCTTTATATTTTAGTTTTGAGGATGGCTATCTATATTATAGATCCTTTATTTGCTATATGATATATTGCTTGAATTGTTTGAGCATTTATTTGCAATTGTGGGTACCTTTAAAGGGTTCATCTCTATAATTTATTATTAGGAATGGAAGATCATTAGTTAATTAACCAATAGATAAATGTAATCCAGACTCTGTTTTTAGTAAAATCATCTTAGCATGTTTTTGTGTTGATTGAGCGTCATCATAATATTTTATTTCCTTAAAAAAATGAATATTAAAGTCACTTTGACAATACAAAAGAAGGGATCACTCATGTTATTTTCTAAAAAAATAAAATTATATTCAAATCCTAAAATAAATTAAAGGAGTTCAATCTCCATTTAATATTTATTAAAAGATAAAAAATAAGCCAAGTGGGCTATAGTTACTGACCTAAGATTGGGAAGGTTCCAAAAGTTGCGCCTTGCTAGGGTATTGGGTCAATCGAGTCTATCGAGAGGCCTAAACTTTCGCCAGTGAAGAATAATCAAGAGTTTTGTGGCAGTAGTCAGACTCCGGTCATCGTTTTTGAAAGTGAACAATCATTGAATTTAAATATATATATATATTTATTGCAACTATTTAATAATTGTATATTATCAAAAAAGTGGCGTGGACATTACGTGGGTAGTATCAAACTTAGGCTTTGTTTTTTAAGAAAAAAAATAATTCAAATGTCCTCTTTTTTTTTTTTTTTTTTTTTTTTTAAATCCCATTTCATTTGGGATAAAATCAAACATTCAGAATCTTTATTTTGCTTTTATATACAGTAATCCTTTTAGGCAAGAGACAGGGGGTTATAATATTCAATAGCGAATAAAGGGGACATGACATCAGCCCCTGTACACCTAGTTCCAACCTGCCTGAGAAAGGATTCACCATATCATGGAATAATCATGCAATGCATTTAGCTTGTTTTTCTTTATTTCCCCTCTTAAATGAATCTATTAAATAATGTGGTTGCCTCTATTAATATGTCCAAATTTGCCTTTTTCCTATGTCCACTCCTGCTTAAAACTGATCCTCTGAATGAAGTGGTACAATAATATCTCGTGGGGTTAATGCAAAAGTAACGTAACCAACAATTTCTTCAATCCAATACATGATCTTTATAAGTTTGTTTAAAGTATAATGAATCGTTTTCTACGGGGATTTTCTTCTTCCATACGTCATGATATGCGGTGGTAGTCGATAATATCCCTCACACAAAAAGTCGACGTTCTAATTATTTCTGGAGAAAAGTCAATCCACACGTTTTTTGTGTCGTAAATTTTATCCTCGTCTATAGTCGGTACATAGAGTTACGTTCATTCTCCACCTCTTTTTTTTTTACCATGCAGCCTATGTAAAAAAAATGGCATCATACTCACTCACGTGTATTTTGTATTGTATATTTTTAATACTTTGATAGTTACGTCACTTTGCGCTCCTAGAATCCCCTTTAAAAACTTAACAGTCATAAAATTGTATATAAATATTGCAAAGGCTATGTAGTGTACCTTTGTAATAATTTACACAGATATGATTTAATTATAATCATATCTGTGTAAATTAATGACGTGAGGATGAAAGGAAACAGAGTTAGTTACCCTGTCTGTCTGGCTTCATTGATTCATTCATCAACGTACACACCTACATATATATATTTTATACATAGTATGTGTATATTTTTTTGCATGTTTAGCAAAGTGTTTGCTTTCTCATGTTTGAAGTGAAGGATATAAACATTGTTTAAGGGCTAACTTTTATTCTTTGTGATATCTATGCATGCTTTGTAATTATGTGTGTATATTAGAGACATGAGGGAAATTGCATTCAAAGACGAATTTAGAGCTGGAATTGGGATGAGGATATTTGTAAATATTAAACAGTATATTGATGGTTGATATATTTATTCATACTGTAATTTTTAACTATTTTGTGTGTACATTAAAGTGGTCCTTAAATTCTAAGTTGTACATTTTGCTTAGTCAAGTTACCATTCAAAAGTAAGATGACTTTTCAACAAATTTTGCAGGCAACGTACATTTGATATGCTTGATTATTTTACTTTTTTATGTTAGTTCAATCACCAATAACATATATTTACTGTTTCAGCTATTAATATGTTTAGTTAATAGGTGAGAGGCATAGCTGTTACAAGTATTTTGCGTATTTGGCGATTTTTTGCTGTTGAAAAACATGGATCAAAGAATTTGCATCAAATTTTGTGTAAAAAAAAATTAAATAATTAATTAAGGCCTCCCAAACACTTGAAATGTTGACAGCGGCATACAGTGAAACTGTTCTGAGTAATAAAATTCTTACAAGTGGTACATACACTTCCAAGATGGCCGGGAATATGAGAATGATGAGCTTCGCTCTGGACGCCCAAGCACGTTAGTAACAGATGAAAACGTTGAAGTAGTGAAGAAAATTGTTTTGAAAACCGTCGAATCATTATCAGAGAAGTTGCTGAGGATATTGACATTTCGGTTGACTCCTGTTTTCGAACGTTTTGGGTATGAGACGATTATCAGCAAAGTTGTTTCCGAAACGGCTTAATTCTGACGATAAATAAAATAATTGTACATTTTTTGGCCAAAAACAACACCACAATCATGCCTCAGTCACCATATTCACCGAATTTGGCTCCATGTGACTTTTTCTTGTTTTCGAAACTGAAGAGACCTGTGAAGGGACGGAGATTTAAAACAATTAAGGATATTTGCATCGTATGAAGAGCTCAAGGCTATACCGAAAACTGCTTCGAGGATTGGAAAAAGCGTTGGCACAAGTGTATCGTATCTGAGGGGAATTACTTTGAAGGGAACAACATAAATATTGGATGAATATATAAATCCTTTCCTGCTAAAAAATACTAAGTCACCTTACTTTTTGAACACACCTCGTACATACAGGGCGGGGATCAAATTGTCCCCTACTTTACACCTTGATAACTTGAAGACGACATTATCAAATAAAAAACCGGTTACTAAATAGGAAAGCTATTCTTGTCAGCCGACGATACGTAGTTCAGTTAGCATAATGCCGTCATCATATGAGGAGATAAAGAGCTATAAGTGGAACGAGGAGCTTTCGAGGTCCGCCGTAGTCATGGCATTGGTTAATAATGGAGGTGAAATCTCCAATTCAACGATTGCTTCAACCTTAGGAGTGCATTTACAGACTGTTCAGCGTATCTGTAAGAAGCTAGAGGACGCCTGGGATGTTGATGCCACCATAAAGAGGGCACCCAGGGAGGAGGGCGCCGACAGGTAGGTCAGGGACACCGACTTTGTTGACAAGGTGAAGAAGATGGCTAAGGATGACCCTACCAGGTCCATGAAGGCCGAAGACAGGCCTTGGGTGTGGCAACAGGACTCAGCACCCTGCCATGTGTCCAAAATCTCCATGCAGTGGTTAACCGAGAACTGTTATGACATTGTAATCAAGGATTTGTGGCCTCCTAACTCTCCCGACCCTAATCCTTTGGACTATTTTGTCTGGACCTATGTCGAGAGACATACGAACATACATTTCCATAGCACCAAGGCCAGCCTGATGGACTCCATCAAGGAGGTATTCGGCAACATGGACAATGAGATGGTCAGAAGAGCATGCGGCCGGTTCAGAGGCCGTGTTGAGGCCGTTATTGATGCCAACGGTGATTATATCGAATGAATGGCTACTCTATACCTATATACTCGTCATAGTTTTAATTTTCAATAAAAAAGTTAAAAAATGTACATTTTGTGCTGTTATTTGTGGAAAAATATTTTGGCGACAATTTGATCCCCGCTCCCTTTATATTAATGAACTTTCAAAATTTAATCAAAGAGCCTTAACCATAGCTTCAACACGGGGATTGTAACCTATGACAAGGCTTTAAAAACAATTTTCGCCTGGTGATGGCTGCTTTAAGTGCGTTGAGGTTAGGGTGGAGAATAGTAGCCAATGGATCCAATTTATACTGTGTACACAGGATTCTTTTTAATCCAAGACCTCAACGTCTTTGCTCTTATCATCATATTTTCAGCCTCTTGGTTTCTGTTATAAAAAATTAAAATGACTCATGTTGTATTTACAGAAGCGCTTTAAGACAAAATAATTGTAACTTGTACAATTCGCAGATTCAAGTTTCATCTTGTAAATAAATCGCGACTTGTAGACAACATGGAAACTTTATGAGCTATGTTCTCACAGCTGTTTTCGTGATTTCTTTATATTTTAAGAACTACTCCATATAAATATAAAGTGGAATGCTATTCAAATGAAAATTTAAGAGGTTTCGTATGCGTTTTTTTAACATCCGGCTCAACCTTTTTGGTGTTGCTGTAACCAGCAAAAGAAAGGCAACATCCTTTCGTTTGGCGTCCATTTTCCAACTAAGTGTATTTAATCGGATGTAAAAAGCTGAATAGAACAATGTAGCTCATTTGGTATTAACTGGAGTACACCCATCACGGTACGCGGTTCATTACGGTATAAAAGTAAAATACTATTTTTATATAAATTAATGTAGTTTTTCAAGTTTTTTTTTCGATATTTTATTCTTTAATAATTTATTTTCTATACAAATAAATGATTCCTAAATGTACTTGACTTCTCTAAAAAAAAACAAAGGTTGCTCTATAAAATATACACGGGTTTTATAATACTCTTATTCATGAATTTATATCAACTTTTTAAGCCATTATCTCATTTTTTTAATGCACAAATACAGAAATTATTTCTAAAATAAAATGATGCTTATGGTTTAAAATCTTACTCTACTATTTAAAAATAATAATATATATAGAAATATTTAATATATGATCATATGTAATGATGAAAATCCTGTGTAGAATGACATGTTAAAAAAAAACACCGAAAATCAACATACTAATCCTTACAATTTGAAGAAGGTTTTGTTTGGGAGAAAGAATAATGCTCATGACGTTTCATTAAATCAGCTACAATCAGCTGTGAAAAAGAGAGGAAGGAGAAACATTTATAAACAAGGACCTTTGCTAGAATGACTCTGATTTCAATCCCCAATTCTACTTTGAGTACAACAAGGACTTACAATTATAACTCCACAACAAATACTCAAGGTTACGCTCGGTCTTTTTTGAGCACACACGAAGGATCCATCAAGTTTGGAATATAATTGAATATATTTAGGAAAGTATGTCCACTACTCAGAAATTAAATAATAATGACAACTGCTAAGTAAAAGAAAATTCTTTCTTCATATTGCCAATTACAAATTAACGGGCCAGCTAAAAAAACACAAAAAAAACACTGGATATACTTTATTAATCATATATATACGAACCAAACCGAACTGCAGGTACAACCCTTTACCGTACCACCTCTAATGTATATAGACTTCAAAGACAATTCCGAGGTACATATAAAACTTACTATAATGTTTATTTATACTTCATCAATGCAACTTCATCTAATGAATTAAAGGAACATTAAAAAATGATATATTTTCAAAACTATCGCACCAAATAGTTTGAACAGGATGGTTAAAAAAAAATACTTAGGAAACCTTATAAATTTTCATTTGAATAACATTCTACGACTTTTCAAACAGCCTTAACTGCATACATTATGCTTTTCTTTTTACCCTCTTCCATTTGAGGAGATGGATAAATCCTTTTTTGCTTCTTACTTTCTTTCTTTCTGACATACCCTTCCTAGTTTATTCAGAGCGTGGTAAAGAACAATTACTTTTTAGCTAGGAGGAGGATGATCATTATTACCTGAAGAAAAATGGAGGGAGGGAGGAAAGAAAGGGTAGTGTACATGGATATAATTCGATGAGACGGAGTCTTTAAAAATAAAGAGATGTCTCTAAGTACTTGTAGGAGAAGAAAAAGACTTCTTTGTACTCCAGTGTGAGATGGGAAGAAAACTTAATCTGTTTTTGGAAATCATACAATATATATGTACATTATGTGTACATATATATTGTATGAACCTCTACGGTACCTAAGTATGTTTATTGTATATATATCTCCATTTGTGGAGAGTGTCCAACTGTGTCTGAGTGCTGTTGAGTGTTGCAAAGTCTGTAAATGTACATGTATGTATGTGTGTGGGGCTTTGGTTTTTGAAAATCTTAGAATACTATCATTTTAAAGGGGAACAAACTATTTTGGTCCGATAAAAAAGTTCGGTCTGGATTGCTGGATTATAACTAGTGAGGGGACGATTGATCGGAATTGGTGGTTTTTATGGAATCAGGAATATAATGTTTAATTTGGGATTCCGATTCTTATATATAATATTACTGGTGTTTATCTACTTATTGCTTGTCCAACTTATGAAAAAAAGAAAAAAAAAATTGAATATATAACGTACAGATATACAAAACGACTATGAGAATTGACTACTTAAGCTTATAACTTTATAAATATGTTAATAAAGGTATTTATCATATGAAATGCTCGACCACTGAAAAGAAAAACAAATTGAACACAAACTATACGTGAACTAAAGTGTTTTAAACACATATGGTGGATGCAAATATTGTTATTTTAGGGGAATACGTTTTGTAGAGGGATCTAAGAAGCTCGCCTATGCAAAATTGGTCTTTGCAATGTTTGCTGTGGGATTACTCACCCTTGGGAAAAGTTGGCCGGGTAATCAATTGTAATTCTTAAAAACTTTTTGCAAAATGGTATTTTTTTTTATTATTATTTAAAATATTAAAGAATCGGAATCCGGAATTTTTACTAGAATGGCATCGGAAAGGGTTTTTGAAATAGTCCCATCACTAATTATAAGCAGTCCACTACAAATGAGTTTGTTTTTAAATGAAAAGGAAATGTTTGTCTCCAATTTTTCTTTTGGTATTCGGTTTTAGACCACGTTCTGGACAGACATATTTATATCGAAATAAAATAAAAAATTAGATACCGGAACGAGTCTCAACACTACAGCTTATAAAAGTAACAGCTTTTGCAGAATTGGCGACTCGTACAGCAGATATTATAGGATTATAATGAAATGGCTGCAAATCCTCATTTGTTAAAATATCCATAATGATATAATTCCACTTCAAGATTAAAATGTTGATTTATGTACAAAAATAAATTTTTCTATTGGTTGTGTGTGTGTGTGTTATTTTATTTATTTATTTTTACCTCCATATTTTGTCATTATTGAAGCAAATATATGTCTGCATATTATAAATATATTTGCAATATTACTTTATTCTACCTACAAAAATTTGCCAATATGAAGAGTGGACGGATGTGACATTTTGGACGTCAAATAATACATACATTATCTATTCGATTTTGTCTTTGTTACCTCTCCCCTTCATTCAATTCTTACCTTTCTTTTAAGAAGTTACATACCTACCTACATACATGATATTAAACTCTATATATTGCCTCATAGAGTATTTGTACATTGAATATTTATGTATAAAAAGTGTATCGCTCTCATATAAAAGCATAAATGGCTTATTCGCACGAATAAATTCATTATCGCACACTGAATTAGATAAATAGACTTCTATCATTATTAATCTCTCTCTCTCTCCAAGAGGAAGATGACTGTTTTGCTCATATGTACAGCATAAAAAGAGTTATAAATCTGTAGATACAGACATAAATTGCAAGGGTCTTGCGTATCCATTATTTTCAATTTAAAGTAATGTTTTGAGTGATGTTTAGATAGTGGGGATCTCGTTTCTGATCGTAGAACAAAATGTAATTATTGTCAAATTGTGGACCCATTTTCTTCCCCATCCCGTCATTATATATTGCAACCTTTACTCTAAAAAATAAACAGAAAAAAATGCCCAAAACACATTGGTAGAACTACCCATGTTTGTAAATTCCTTGCATTTACTCGCATATAAGTCTTTGTATAGTAGTTAATCTGAGTAGTGCTTAGTATTTTCAAAAGGTATCATCATTATTCTTGAGGAAAGAACCTTTAATTGTTATAAATTGCATTTGCTTATGACGTACGGAAAGTATCACGTATGAGATTTGTTGTGGAGTTATAAATGAAAATCCTAGGATTCACATTGCAGTATTTCCTACTTATGCCCTGAATAGATATTGTGGAGTGGGTTTTGTAGATATGTACATCTTCTCATAGTCACTACTTGTAGTTAAGGTAATGAAACGTCATGAGGACTCAGCGGCTTCTTTCCCAAACATTCTTTAAATTGTTAGGCTTACCATGTTTATTTTTGGGGTTTTTTTTAACATACTGATAATGCTTATAATTTACATATGAAACACTGTAGACTACACATGACCTCATTGTTCCAATAATTAAAAATCCATACCGAATTACTTTATAGGATACAATCAGTTTGTTCCAACAAAAGTAATAACAGTCTCAAGCTGTTCTAAGATTTCCAGGGGGAAAAACCCTACTTTTTAGCTAATCAATTCCACAAAAAAAGCCCACTATTACATTTGTGGATACATTCATCTTCTCTCTCACTCGACGATTAGGTAATAGCTTTTGCCGAATGATGGTAAATTAATGTTTAAGTGAGAAGCTCTTCGTTGTTTTGTATATCGAAAATAAATGCTCTGGACACGAACTCTTAATCCAAGTATTCAAAGTCAATTTCATTCTCAGGGTGGATACCAAAACTTGTAGCAATATGTCTTAATTTAAAAAAAAAACAGACTATTTATGGAATCATGAAAAGAAGGCTCAAACCCATTTTTGATATGTTTAAGTACGATATTTGTTATTCAATATGACCTTGCTCACAAGCAATAACAGTCTCGACACGCCAGCGAACAGATTGGCAGCTCTTAAACTTAAAGGCCTTATCCATGGCATACCAAGCTTTCATGATTGGGAGATAAACCTTTTGTTGGATGAGAGGTGCAAGAAACATTCTTCTGCAAGAGGCCCCAAACTGTAAATTCCAGGGGGTTGATATACGGACTGGAGGAAGGCCCCACAGAGGTAGACCAGAAGTATGTCATATAGTTGCTGCATAATTTTTTGTTCTTCTTGGCTGTTGGGGGCAGTTATGGACTTACTGATGCTGTAGGCCGTCGGGATGGAGATGCAGTCTCTGCTCCTTCTTGGTACTGACACCGGCGCGGCACTTTTTCGTTATTACACTGAGATTTTGATTCTTAGAGACACTGGATTAAAGGAAAAGATGTTTATTTTTGTTTAAGCTGTTGCGAAATTTTCTAATTTTTAAAATAGAGGGAATAAAATTATAATTCAATGCTGCTGCAAGATTTGGTTCCCCACTCTGTACACCTGACTGTTTGCCGGCGCTTTTACAATTATATATTATCTAAGGGCTTCTTTTATTAAATATATCGATTGTCGATTAGTGATTTGAATTTTTTTCAAAAGACAATTAATTTTTCGTGAATAGATATGGTTGTTTGAATTAAAAAAAAAAAAAAAGAATGGATTTTTTTCCCTCCCCAAAATATAATCCTGCCAATGGCTACGTCATGGAAGATAAAAGTAACCATAATTTCGGTGGAGTTAATAAAATCTTTTGCACATACTACAAATGCACAGGATTTACAACCCTAATTATGTACTGTATATATATACACACATAAATATACGATTACATATATATTGAAGTCACCATGTGTTTTTGTCATTATAAGTATTTACTAACACACATAATGCTTTCAACGGTGTTCACCACATTATTATTATTAATGTTTTGTGGTAGCTGTATGTACACACGTTGCTTGATTATGTTTCTAATTTTCTCCGAGTTAGAAAAGAGAGGACTTATCTAAAGACACTCCCTCTACAAATATAAATTTACGAAAATAGATTTGTCGAATGCCCTTTTAAATCATTTTAACACGTTATTCTCCAATAATGTAGTGATGTATTCAATTATAACTTTCAAACTACCCACATTTTATAAATATTCTTATTCATATCCGCGAATTTCTAAGATTTAACTTTTCCATTCAAACTCACATTTCTGCCTTCTTTTAGACATTCGAATTTCGACATATCACTAAGGTGTATACACTTCTCTTTATTTTGAAACAGTGCATTATTTTACCTTTAAAGGTGAATCCGCACATACATAAACCATCTATACGTCATGAAGAATCTATAAATTAATTTTAAAGAAGTCTCAAATGCCCCCACAAAAAAAGAGCAATCCCGTCATATTATATGTTGCAATCATTTCTCTTCTGCAAACTACAGAGGAAATAATAATGAAAATAATCTATCTAAATTAAGGTCACCCATTCATGTACTTTGATTTAATAAAAAAGTATGATTAGGGATGGCCGATGAGACTTTTGTGGAGAACGAGGGTGGGTGTAATTTTTCTTTACAAAAATCCCATCCCTAAGAATGATGCTAGACAAAAGATGAACTTGTTGCATTAAAAATTTTGAGGTGATAGTTTTTATACATTGATATGCTTGTCCCCTATGACCTTAAAATATATTTTCTATTAACCAGAGATGGGGTTTTTCCTAAAAATTTCCACTAATCTGCAAATCAGTGGACTAACAATTCTTTTGCAGATTAGTGGATTGAATAATTAACGGACTACTACAATTGTAAGAACGCTAATCCCATCATTACTTCTTACAACCTGAGAGATCTACTGGATTTGAAGATTTTTTAATTTGTGCCTTTAGTTTGTGTAACGCTTTGAGTTTGGTATTAAGGGGCTCATGGGATGGGGTTGAGAGAGTTTTATTTCAAGACTTTGACAAATCTCTACATGGTGTGATACGTAAAAAATGACTAGGTCCTCTCAAAAATAAATGGCCTCTCTATGTGACCATTTATCATCTTGTAACAAAGTTTGATCAAAATCGATCTGTAACTTTTGCTTTAATTCTGAATGCCTTATGAACAAACTACCTACCTAACTGACAAACAAACAGAGACAAAAATATAATCTCCTTCCAACTTTCTTGACGGAAAGTAATTAAATAACAACGTTATTTTAATTCATTAAGAAAATCATAACTGAATGTTTTCATCAATCCTCTCTTTTATTTCAAAACTATTCTACTCACAGAAAAATATCTCGTATTTTGTGGAAATAGGTAAGTACTCACTACAAAATATGTTCAGGCGAAAATGAAGGTTATTGCAATAAATAAAAAAAGAAGTATTTAAATAAATACAAATAAGTAAAATATGGGACTTATTCTATTATAAGTAGGATTCAGGCTCGAGTGATTTTTACCTTTGTCAAAAATTGAAATCAAATCAATATGCCCTTCTCAGAAAAGTCAATGACTATGCTATGTAATGACCACCCAAAATGTAGTCAATTGAGTTATTTGACGTGAATCAAGGTTATTTATTTCTCTTTATCAGACTTGATTATCATTTGATGGATCATATCTTCATGATGTAGTTGTTCTTGCTCCATTCATTTCCGTATGAGTAATCACAGGTTGTTGAATTGAAATTGAGACTTTGATATATTATGCCAACATAATATGTTGTACATTTGGGTGATGAGGTGATGACTATTTTATTTATTTCTTTTTTTAAACCACTTGCAATCCAGGAATGTAGATGTGAAACTTAAGGATATAAACTGCATTTTTTCAATTTCCACGTTCTGGAAAAAAAATTATAGGAACAGACAATTATATTTCATTTATTTGAAGTACATACTTGATTAAAAGCTTTTGTTGGCTCTTAAAGAAAGAAAAATAGATCCTTAGTAGCGTATTACTCCGTTATACGGGGTAGTTTATGTAAATCCGGAATACCTGATGAATAAGAGAAGCAAGTTTAGGTTTGAAATATTTTTTTTTTTTTTTTTCAAGTTCTATTAATACAAAAGAAAAAAAACATTGAAGTCTTTCCCATTTTCGCCGATCAGTCACTCGAAACGAGTCCTAAAGGATTTGCAGGCCTTGAACACGTACTCAGGGAGACTTTGATCCAGTACTTGAGGATGTAGCCCTTCAAAGCGTTAATGCTGTTGTGTGAATTGACGTAAACCTTCCTCTCTAACTCCCTGTAAAAGAAGTAATTCATGGGATTCATATACGGGGTAGATGGCTAGGTAGGGGGGTCCCAAAATGGCACCTTCCCTTCTTTAAACATTTTTTGGGTCTTGTGGGCCTTGTGAGAGGGGGCTGAGTCTTGTTGAAACAAGAACTTGTCACTATTAGACTCAGCTTTGATTCAAGGGATCACTTGGTCAGACTAGAGTTCACAGTACTTGTCGGCACCCACCCTCTCTTTTGCCTCAAGGATGATGGAGGGCATAATACTGTCGTTGCTCCCAATGATCCCAAGGGTCATGAGGCTGGCTAGAAACTTGTTTTCTATGACGTAGGGGACATTAGCCCTCTACGTGATCAACCATCTGTCGTTTTGGATGGTGCTGAGTCGGTCGACATTCCAATGTTTCTTATCCGAATAAAAGATGATTTGGTGATGATGGGACTTTCAGCAATTTTCTCCCGTGGGCCCCCTTTGTGGCTTCAGGTCAGTGTTTATGTCCATGGAGACTGTTGCACGGCTTACTTGTGGATTTTTGTCAAGAACGTTAATCAGAGTCCTAGGGCATTACTTCAAGGAATGTTTCAGGCCTGCAAGGAATATGGGAGTGCATTTTGATTACTCTGGGACTTGTGAGTTTTTTTCTTAAATGCCCCCTCCTCCTTCCAGTGGTTGTAGACGTCACAGACTGTACTCTTTGGATATATTATCATCTTCTTGATGTACGGTGGGCTGAGTCCTGTACAAACAAATTGAAAGATGGTGTTCCTCCGGGTCTCCTACATCGTAAATACTTGTTTTGAATTAAAAATTGCGCAACTAACTTAAAGCTAAGGCTCAACCTCTCATTTTAAAATTAAATAACTGAGTTAAATACTTTCATTATTGTGCAGAATGTAGTTAAAGATGTTCCGAACTTACCTGAACGATCCTCTATAATAAAATAAATTAATTATAATATTTTCAAATTATAATTAGTGTTGTGTTGGTCCTTATTTAGGATTGAAGACTGCAGTCTTGTACAGTTAAGTCTCAGACCCTCATATTAATCATAAAACTTGTCAAGTTTGGTCC
Organism: Lepeophtheirus salmonis; assembly: GCF_016086655.4. Lineage (NCBI taxonomy): Eukaryota > Metazoa > Arthropoda > Copepoda > Siphonostomatoida > Caligidae > Lepeophtheirus > Lepeophtheirus salmonis. The sequence continues at coordinate 33,901,683 of NC_052132.2, read as the reverse complement.
TTGATGACATCACTCAACTTTATTTTTTCTTTTCTATTCATTTCTAGTAATGAATGATTGAAATGACGGGTTCTAGGACTGGACTGGACCGAATAAATAAGTACCGAACCATCACTAATTATAATGGAAACATTACTGTTTTTTTACAATATAGGTGCAATGTTATTAATACATTTCTCACTTATCCTAATTGGCTTTATAAACCAACGACATTAAAAAAAAAAAAAACTTTGAAGGACACTGGACTTGACCGGATAAATAAGCACTGAAGCAACACTAGTCTGAGTACATGTTCGAACATGCAAAAATCAGTGAGCGCAAAAATGATTCCACCGTCCACAAAAGTAGCATAAACTGTTTTAGGATAATTATAAATACCATGGCTCCAAAACTTTGTCTAGACGTAGTAGTGTTCACATATTTAATAAATTACATTTCTTTTTTTAAAGACTAGGGTTTGAATATTAGATAACATTTTACGTCGAAGTCAAAATGGTATCAAAAATGATATAATCGTTAAGTCATAGTCAAATATGAATACATTTGCATATACCTCTTGACAAATCTATAGTACTAAATCAAAGTTTATAGTATCTATCAAAAAAAGTAACAGGGTGCCTTGTATGATGTATATTATATACCAATACAGTGTAAATAAAGAAAAGAAGAAGAATATACAGGGAGCACTGTATAAAATGAATGAAATCTCGCAGGCGTTTATTTCAACTCATATTAGAAAAGAAAAAAAAACAGAAAGTACTTTATATACAGTTTAAAACAATGAATGTGACTTTAGAATAGGTTTATCAGGGAGGTTAAGTACTCCCTGACCCAGCAAATCATGTTATATTTCTATCTCAATCTTATAGTATTATTTTTTATATTCTTGAGGAGATAACATCTAAGTATTGAGTGAGTAGCCACGTGTGAGTGTGCTCATGTAAAACGAAGATAAACAGCAAGGGTTTGTGAGGAGTCATCTTTTATATTATTTAAGTAAAATTTCTCTCTGAGCCGACGCCTAATTTCTCCAGGCAATGACAGGTACTACAGTTAGTATTTTTTAATATTTTTGAGTTTATAATTGATAAAATGTAATTAATATCCTTAAGCTTCACATAAATGTTACCCAATTGTAAGTGTTTCTTAAATCTATATAAAATAATTTAAAAAATAGGTATCACCCTCATGCAATGTACATACATCTCATGTGGTTGTAAAAATGATATCAAAAAACTTATTGGAGTGACTCAAATGATACAAATGTATGGTGTATCTAAGTAGATTTATGACTAACCAATCTAGATATATAATATGCTTCACTCTTAATACGCTTATGGTGATTTATATATCTGTACTCCATATTTTGATTAATTATGCCTAACCTTCCATCCACGCATTTTTGTGTATCTATGTACTTGACAGCAGAAGCTTATGACTCAATCAGCTCCTAGATATTTATTCAAGTAAATATTTCGCAAACATTTCAATATTATTTAAAATCCTACTCACAAATTTCTTTTTGATTTTATTTGATTTCCATTTTCGTTAAATATTAGTGTTGGATTCGATTAATAACTATTGATATGGGTCGAGTTTGAGTTTTTGAGCATTGAGAAATCAATTAGGTGTTACTAATTAAATAATTTGGTCATTTTAGAAAATATTTATTTGCATGCTAAGAAATATTTTCAAAAAGTTGTACCGGCTGGTCCATTGAAATCTGAACACTTACTAATTCAATAATTAATTAGGTAGAGTGATTAAAAATTTATTCATATTTCGATATATATTTAAGTATAAATAATTAGTTTCAAAAGAATACCAACTAGAGCTCTTTAGCACACGTACAAGTCGAGAAAATGACACTTCAACGTGATCAACGAGTTCCCATAACTACATCACGTTGAAGTAGTTGGACGTCCCTAGAACCCCCTTCTACGCCGTCAACAAGTCCGTAGAAGAAGAACCTTCTTTTAGGTAAAGAAAACATCACAAGCCAAACCCTTCTTGTCCCTTCTAGATATTGGGGTTTCACACCAAACTGTCCAGAGAGCTATTAAAAAGTGGATGGAAAGAGCCTTGTGATTTTGGAGAGGTTACTTTTGATACCTGTCATGAAAGAACCCCATCTCTTTCGTTGTAGGACTCTCGACTACACCTTTTGGGTACATGTTGAGTAGAAGTCCTGCATTGTCCGTCATCGAAACACTTAGGCTCTCAAAGTCACTGTCAACAAGCACTGGGACGCCATGAGAGAGGGCTACATCCCCAGAGGTTGTCATGACTTCCGCCGCCCCCTAGAAGGCATCATTGCAGCCAAGGGTGCTTACATTAATAATTAAGAGAGTTCAGAAACACATATATTTATAGTGTTAATTTAGTTGAAATTCTATTGTTAATTAATAAATTAACACAAGTAAAAAACAAAGAAGTTCATAGGATTGAGGTCCGGTGAGCTTGGATGCCAAATACTGAGTCCATCAAAGTTATAGATATATATAAAATCTAACAACTAGGTCAACATTTTCTTTGCAGTGTGATATGAGTCATTAACACTTCCAGACTCTTACAGTTCTAGATTATATTAATATATACTCGAATATTTCGAGTTTTGATCATTTGAGTTCAGGTGAGCTTTTGAGCGGGGGCGTTTGAGTATTATTCAGATGATTGCTCACTTTACTAAAATCGATTTTTTTTTCGAGTTTGAGTAATAGTTGAATACACACACCACTATTAAATTATATTTTCATTCCTTTTGAATAGTACATGGGTACATATGTACATAAAATATGAAGATTCGTGCAGAGTAAAAAGTACTTTTTCGTGATTAATTTATAAATGTAGCAACTTCTCTCATTGAGTAGGAAAACAAAACAAAAAACCAAATAAGCTCCACCCAATTCATTGCAACTCTTCTATCTCTTCATTCCACTATCATTAACTTCAAAATGGAGAAAATGATTTGATTTAATGTAATGGATTCTGCATGATTTGCCATGTGAAAGTTGCATTAATATGTATGCACATATAATCATTTGCCATTAAGTATTTTATATATATGATCGGGCATTTTCTTTGTGGAGCGGATGTGTGTATATCTATGGATAGTTATAATATCATATAGAATCAACACTGTCTTGATGCCAAGTGTTGCTTGAGTGTGACCAAGAGAGAAAGTATGCTGTGATATTTATAAGTATATAAGGGAAATACTCAATTGACTAGTATAATGTCAACTAAAAATATAATGCTTAACGTCCATAAATAGAAGAAAATTATGTGGAAGTCAGGTACACTTTAGTAATGATCATGGATTCTTATTATAACGATGGATCTGTTTAGACTAAACGTAGGAACATTGTACAAGCATGCTCTTTTAGTTGAAACTATTATGATAATAACAGGTGCGGCGAAAAAATCGTTAGACTTCGTTTTTAATACATAAATCAAGGTCTTTGTGAATGCAGTAAAATTGTTCTGGTCAAATACTAAAAATAAACTAGATCTTCCTAAGTGTCTTAGAAGCCAAGAAAATGCCATCTGAAAGTTACCAACAAATTTCGGTCCGCACACTTTTGGACGCTGAGACGCATTGTTACCATGGGTCCAGACCAACTACCCGGACATGAACGTGGTGTTCCAGCAGGATGTTGCACCTGCACACAAGTCCAAAAAGACCCAGATGCGGTTGGAGGACAACTTACCTTTCTGGCCAAAGAAAATGTGGTCCCCTACTCACCAAATGCCAACCCATTGGACATCATTTTTTGTGTGCATGTTGAATCCAAGGCCCGCATCGTCTGTCACCCAAATATCAACAACCTCAAGGACTCGGTCAAACAACACTGGGACACAATGTCTGAGGACTTTATCTGCAATGGGTGCAAGGCTTTCCAGAAGCCAACATTGCTGCCAAGGGGTGCTATATTGATGCTCAGGGTAGCCAAGACATCATATTAGTTATTTTTATTTGATTAACATACCCTATTACAACTGGTTGCTGAAATACATCGTGATAAATTTCTAGATTTGAAAGTGCAAAGATTTTTTCACCCAAACCAGAAATGCTCGAGGTTAAAGCTTTCCTTGAGTAAATGGTTTCGATGTGAATTTTGTGGTTAATCTTTGTGAGTGTAAATCAAAAAGTAAAGGGTATCTCTGGTCACTTTGATGGAGATCGTTAAAAAAATTATGTTACTCCTTGCACGCTAATACGTTTGAATTTTCAAAATAGAGAGAAATCATTAGAAAGGGCACAAATATATTGCACTTACCAGAATATACTTTATATTTTTTTAATCGTACGAGGTGTGTTCAAACAGTAAGGTTACTTTTCAAATTTTGCAGGCAAAGTATATTTGGTATACTACATTTTTTTTTTATGTTCGTGCTTTCCAGAAAGAACTTATATTTATTGTTTCAATCTATACAATTTGTTGAGTTTGTTTGTGATATGCATAATGGTTTGAAGCATTTGGGTTATTCGTCGATTTTTTGCAATTGATTAAACATGGATCAGAGAAATTATATGAAACTTTGTGTAAAAAATGAAATTTAGTTCCCCAAAACACTTAAAATATTGACAATGGTATATAGTGAAACTAATCTGAGTAAAAAAAAAATGTTTATATGTGGTACAAACTCTTCCAAGATGGCCGGGACGATGCTAATGACGAGCCTCGCTCTGGACGCCCATGCACGTTAAAGCAGTGAAGATAATTGTTTTTGGAAATACTCGAATGACTATCAGAAAAGTTGCTTAGGATATTGACATATCGGTTGGCTATTGCCATGAAATTATTTTTAAAGTTTCAGGAATGAAACGAGTTTCAGAGAAGTTTATTCAGAAACTGCTTAATTTTAACAAAAATAATCGTTGCATGAGCATCGCTAAAGAGGTGTTTAGAGACGTCAATGATGATCCTGATTTACTCAAATGGGTCATAACGGGAGACGAAACATGGGTATATGGTTATGATATCGATACCAAAGACCAATGGACTTATGAAAGAACGTATACCAAAAAATCACCGAACATGGAAAATACTTCCAACCATTATGCCTCTCACAAACAAAATAAACATGTTATATAGGTTTTAACATTTTTTCGAGTGTACTAACATAAAAAAGTTAAAAAATCTAGCAAACCAAATATGAAAAATGAAAAGTAACTTCACTTTTTGAACACACCTCGTATGCTCACTTAAATTGTGTTTGAGGGAAGAGCAGCAGCTTAGATGTCATGACGTTTTATTAGATTATTGCAAGTAGTTTTGAGATAATTATTCAGAATCTTAATAGAAGAGATAAAATCGAATATAAATTATTAATGGTCAAAAATGATAATTTCATATAATTTGAAAGCAAAACATCCTCTGACTTCCACCTTCAATGAGTCATCATTACTAGTTGTTGAGGTTGAGTGATAAAAAATGAGTTGATATTTTCTTTAATCTACACAACACGCGTCTAAGAACATATTTTGTCCCTCTAAAAATCCTTCAGATATTGCTGCTGGAAAATTAATGTTGTGGGACGAATGGGATGTCTACTTATTTCAGAATAGATTATCATGCAAAAATCAGTCAACTTCTTGTGACAAGACAATCTAATTATAATTGGCATCACACAGTAGTAAAATTATTTTTGAGAAACAGGTTCTAAGGTTGTTGTTTTTTTTGTTTTTTTTCATATAATCCAATAAATGTATTACTCAGCTATTCAATAAATAAAACTTGGATAAAATTTTTTTGTTACGTCTTGATTTTCTAACCGTTGATTTTGAGTCTTTTTTTGTTTTAAGGATATATTTAGACTTTGTTGTGAGCAGCATTTGTTTTGGAGTTTGGTCTGTAGATCAAAAATCGGTCTGATATTTGGTTTGTTTTGTTCCTTCAAAGAAGTTTGCCATACTTTGGTCCACAAAAATATAATCGTTCTTGATCCGTCTATGCCAAATTTGTAGATGCATTAATGATGACAGTCATTTGTGAACATATGTAGGTAAAATGACATCATTTGAAGCTTAAAGTGCTGTATATATAGAGGAGTATGAAACATCCCTTAGAAAGCGTGAGGGGTGGCTTTTTCTAGTTGCTAATCTGAAGAGATTTTTTATTTACTTTCTAAAGCGTTTATCATTTTTATTTCATTATTGAGAAGTGAACATCAAAGTATAAAGTAATAACTAGACGGAGAGTTACAATGAGAGTTTGCTCGGGAAATATGAAGGAAAATCCTTGTTGGACTCGGAGTAGAATTGAAGATTGACATTGGAGCAATTCCATGCTAAATACGGAGTAGGCTTTGTGTTTATTTACTTCCTCTAAGGGTTGCTTGCAGCTGATCTAATAAAACATAATTACAGCTAAACTCTTCTTCTCCCAAACATTCTTCAAATTGTAAGGATTACCACGTTCATTTTCGCTCTCTTTTCTGCCCCGTATTTTTGGCATTGATAATTAGAAGAATTAATTTTATTTTCCCTAGCAGTTGTTATTATTATTTAATTCCATAGTAGTGAACATCCCTTACTAAATATATTCAATTATGTTCCAAACCTGATGGATCCTTCGTGTGTGCTCATAAAAGACCGAGCGTAGCCTTGAGTATTTGTTGTGGAGTTATAATTGTAAGACCTTGTTGGACTCAAAGTAGAATTGGGGATTGACATCGGAGTCATTCTAGCAAAGGTCCTTGTTTATATCTTTTTCTCCTTCCTCTCTTGACATAGCTGATTGTAGCTCATCTAATGAAACGTTCTGAGTATTATTATTTCCCTCTTCCAAAACATTCTTCAAATTGTCAGGGTTACCTTGTTGTTTTTCCGTTCCTTCTTTTTAAACATGCCCATTGCACACAGGATTTTCATCAATGTGCATCAATGTTTATATGTGTATGTATAAGTTGTACAACTGGGACGGGTGAGATAATTGGTCCATAGATTGAGACATAATTTGTTTCTCATTTTTTTCAAAAATTAAATATTTTGGAAAAAAAATTCCCAAAAATCCATTCATAGAAAATTAAATTTTTTGGAAAAAAATTTCAAAATCTACATCTATTCCCAAAAAATTATATTTTTTAAAAATGTTTTCAAATATGCTGCTGCATAATTGACTCGAATGACAAAAACCAATTCAAGTAAAAGGCTAAAAAATTCCTTAATTTGGACTTTGAAGACGCCCTGCTATTCATAAGCTTGAGAGATGCAGGATTTAGTTTATCAAGGATATTTATAGCATCACATATTAATTATTATAATCTTATATTAGTAAGTCATGACAATGTGAGTATTTTATTCTCCTATGAGTAATATGTACTACATTAAATATTTGATGATTATTAATATGATTGCAAATCATGCTGTAATTTGGTAACCGGATTAATGTTCCCACACAACTTGATACTAAATATTTTATTCAATATCCTTCATTGTCTAGATTTGTTAAAAGACGTCTTTTAAAGGTTGATTATCCTCCAAACTTCCTTCTAAACAAACATTTCCAAATAAAATATCAAATAAACTTGTATTTAATCATTAATATAAAGTGCCAAAACACATTTTCATTTCATATGAAATAAAACTTTGTACTCCTTTACGTGGAAAATGTTGTTTTTGTTGTATCGTTGTTCCAACTTGATAGATACATAGTAATAAAACGTAAATTCCTTGTAGACCATTGTCCATAATAATTATTAGTATTCCATGCGTCTTGTGCATGTTGCTATGAGGGAATTGCGTAATGATGAGTAAGGATTCCTGAGGTACACACAACTACAACAATGTTATAAGGCTTTTTAATTCATTGAGTCATAGGTAGAGTTTAAAATTTGTACATATTCAGGGCCGTCCGCTGGATTATATTCTGAGGAGTGTTGGTTTTTTGGGAAAAATTATATTTATAACATTAAATTTTTTAGCAAAAAATTTATAGCAAATTACATTTTTTGGAAAAAAAAATCAAAAAATTTTTAAATGTTCAATTTTTTGGAGAGAAATTTCAAAAATCTATAACTATTCACTACAAATTAAATTAATAGGAAAATAAATATGAAAAAATAAACTATATTTGAAATAGTAAATTTTTTAGCAAAAAAATCAAAAATTAGATTTCGAAATTAAAATTTTTTGGAAAAAAAAATCTTAAAAATTAAATTTTATGTAGAAAAATAAAAATATATAATTATTAAGTGAAAATTAAATTTTTAGGAAAATAAATTATATTTCAAATAGTAAATTTTTCAGCCAAAACAAAATCAAAAATTTATAGCTGTCCACAAAAAAATTACATATGTCCGAAAAATAATTCAAAAATTACATTTCAAATACTAAATTTTTTGAAGACAAAAAAAATTAAATTTTTTGGAGAAAAATTTCAAAAATATATAATTATTGAGTGAAAATTAAATTTTTAGGAAAATAAATATGAAATAAAGAAATTTAATTTTAAATTTATTGAAACAAAAGTTCAGATATTAAATTTTCTAGTAAAAAGCTAAAAAAAATTAATTTAAGGGGTCACAACCCCTTCAAGAACCACCCTCTGCGGACGCCCTTGATATCATATTTAATTATCAACCTTAAGGTTCAGGGCACCTGGTTCCCTCAAACTCTGACTATTTATAGTTCTGATATCACTATGAGTGATCCTTGCGTGGGATGGTCGCAAAGACGGAAGTCATCTCTCTTTATATCAAAGGGAAAACGAGATTAACAACAGTCACGACAATACAAGAACATTTTTCAAAGCACATTGTCTATAAAGAGTAGGGGAGACTGTGACAGTTTCAACATTCCCTTTTTGACTTCCATCAAAAAAGCTACAGTAAGCAAATTTTCACTATTATTCTATAATATATTGCAGATTATTGTGGGGAAAAATCAATCATTTTTGACCACTTTTCCTTGAGATAAAACTGATTTTGAGGATAGGTTTTTTTTTGTTTAAATAAATTTGTCAGTTTTTCATTGTTTTTGTAGTAATTTTTTTTGTATAAATTATATATTTTTTGCCTTCGGTTGATATTATAATATCATAGTTCAAAACTCACTTATTGAGGATAAAGTTGAGTACAAATGGGGGTCAGTTGAAACAAGCGTTAAACATTTCCTCTTACAGTTTTTTCTCCTTTATTATTAGGCAAAAAATGACTTTTTGAAGGGGGTTGTAAAAAAGAATTTCTCCGATCTATAATACTGATCATGAATAAATATCTTTTTAGTACATTGAAAGCAAATATTGATTAATCATTTTGAAAGGTCTAGTTATTTATTCACCGAAAAATACTATTATCTTTACTCTTTGTAATTTTTAACACAAATTCAAAAAAATGCGTCATGTCATAAAACGCGCACTCTTTTTTCCCTCTTGTTTTTATTGACCAACTAATGGTTTTTTTTTATTTATTAAAATAGTAATGATTTAATAAGTTGATAATTGAATTAAAACAATCTTTTAATAATAGTTTTAAGAACATTCACTACACAAACTTTTTATTCTGATTCCCTCTTTCATTACATCTCTACGCTATTCTACTAATAGACAAATTAGCCCTTAGTCGGTCAAAAAAAAAAAAAGGTGAATGTTCCGTAATGGAGTATTCCTTGAGCTACGGAAACAGTTCATATGAAATTTATGGAAAAACTAACTGACTGTTATAAGTTTTACATATTTTCAAACATTATACGGGATTTGTTGCTTAATAACTCCAGGCAATGCTAGTAATAAATAAATATATATTACTAATAGTAACATATATTTGAGTAACGTCATTGTGAGCTTACATAATCATAATAGAAATGAAATTAAATATGGATTTCTATTTTTCTTTGTGATGGCTTAAAAACGCTCTGTTTTTGGTAAGGATTTAATTGATTGTTATGGTTAGGATTTATACGAGGAGAAGGCATTAAGTAAGTGAACATGGACGGATCCGCATGAAGTTTCACCCCTCCACCACCCACCTTAAGTACAACCCTTCTAGAAAGGAAAACATTGGGAGTTGTCTACACACACATGTACATTAGATATACACTAATAAATTGATAAGAAGGGGATCTTATATGGATTTCCTATAATTGGTTTGTTTATCTTCCATGGGTTGCTATGTAGGTACATTAGACTGGTTCATACATTTGCTATTTTGAAATGTTGGAGAGAACGTAGGCTTTGATAAAAAATGAAAAAATGAAAATAAAGTTTGAGTCAAATGTATCTATGCTTTGAGGTTGCACTTGCCCCTTGAAGTTGTTGTAAACGTCAGAACTTTGTTGAGAAAAAAAGTAATTGAATTCTTATCTTGAAGTAGTCAGCATCATTCAAAATAAAGCAATTTCAAATAAATAACTCTTCTTGATGAATAAATTAAAAGTTTTAATATATGATTATTTTTTGACACGAGTGATTAACAAAAGTATTGTTGTATTGTGTTTGACGTGGACTTTTTTCTGCTTCAAATCAATATACTATTGAAGATAACACCCCATAAAATCCTTGGGGTAAATTTTCATTTTTCAAAAGCAGACTCATGCGTAGCTCCATGCTCAATACTTTGACATTCTCTCCTCAAGAATTATAATAGTAAAAGATTGAGATGACATGATGAGCCAGGGGGTTACTTTAACTAATTGCTAAACCTCATCTAAAGGGATGATCATCTTTTGAATTATATATAAATTACTTCCCGCTTTTTCTTATTTTTTAATAACTTGAAATAAGCGCTTGCGAGATTTAATTCATTTTAAGTTTATCATTCTCCCTTTTTTGTCTCCTTTATACTGTTTTTTCATGTGGTATACATCAGGGAGCACGTTATACAGTACACATTGTGACTTTTTTCATACATTCAGTCATATACAGGCCGACGCGCGCTTCATTGCCAAGTCATGCAGCAAGTTCCGGTCCAGGCTGGAGTTGGTAGTGGAGAACATGGGCGTCCATATTGAATAGACATGTGTCTAAGACTCTCATCTTTCATGCTCAATAAATTAATTCGTGTACCACTTTAAAAGTTACATAATTATTTAACTATTTAAAAAAAATTCAGAGTGTTCAGTTTTAGAGGGGCACACATGTATACAGATAAACTTTGCTGTATTAATATAAAAAATAACATAAGATCTAAACATTTCCTGAAAAGTTGGTTTCCTAATAAAAAAAGGGATACTTTTATAGAATATAACCCTTTCAAATCCACCTAGAGTAGTAAATATCTTAACTAAAATATATTCTTTGTTGTGGAGTACCTTCTAGGAAAATCAGAGATAGTCACTAAAAGCCCCTATGATGTCAATAATAGTTAGAATAAAAGCTACTTGTAAAAATGACAAGAAAAAAAAAGTACGAAAATCCATTTTACTAAAAATAAATAAATTTGGGAAAGTAATCAAATCAGAAAAAAAAATTATATATTAAATCATTTGAAAGATTGTTTAACCATCAAAAATAGTTATTTATTATAGAATGCTTTATTCTGACGTATTTTTTTTTTTTTTTTACAGGTAAAAATTATATTATTTTCACAAAAATATGAAACATAGAAACATGGGCGTCGCCTTTAACCATCCTATAAATAAAACAAAATTTATCTGTATGATTGTCTGAAAAACAGCCGCAGAATGCACTTCAAATAGTGCTCCCTGATATATGTCACAATCATATTTTAATCTTAGAAGTAACAATATAGTCGTATTAATGAAATCTTGAAAGGGTTTTGGATGTAGCATCGAGTGTTTATGGAATGTACATTGTATATAGTCCTCCCACATATTTTTGATCAAGGAAATATCAATGCAGTTGTATTAATGTTTTGTTAGTGGGTGCTCTGGAGACTAAAGTACTCATATGTGATCATATTTTTTATTTTTTTTCGTAAACCTATACTATTATTCTTTCATTCTTGAGGAGATAACATGTTATATGAGTTGATAAAAGTATTGATCAGCTACGTGTGAGTGTGCTCATGAAAAATGGAGCGTAAAATGAAGGATTTCCCGTGGAGTTATTTTCTATATTTTATAAGACAAATCTGTCTTTTAGCTGACGCACTAATTACTCTGGACAATGTCGGATATTACAGCTAGTTACTCAAAATGTATGCATACTTGAATAGTGTGTTTCGCAAAGACTTTGAAAAAAAGCTAGTTCAAGAGCCATTCTAATATATACCTGTACATAGTCAATAACTAGATATACATATATTTAAAGGATGGTTCGAATGTCTGAGGATGATGACTCATAGTCGTAACCAAATGGATACAAACAAAACAAAAATCTTTCGAAAAGAGATAATGAAATCATTATTTTACCAATGAAAATTGTCTATTTACTATATAAGTATTCCTAAGCGAAGATCTCTATAATAGTATATTAAATGAGCTCGTAATAATCTATTACGTCATGCCCGTCTTATCAGAAAAGTACCTTTTCTCCCTGCTCCATTTCTACATACATAGGTATATAAATATTAGATGTGTTTATATGGTATTAAAGGGTTCCTATTAAAATTGATAAGTTTATGGGATTAATTGTTATTTACTTTTTGGCAGGATCACATAAAAGATAAGGTGTATAGCCTTTTACTCTCCAAATCTTTTCCTATTTACATTGTAAAAGATTCCCTTGTATAGAAAGAACAAAAGAAAAACACTTTATTTATAATTAATTAATCGTCGGATTGAAAATGTTATCTTTATGTATTACTTTCCGAACTTTGCTTATTAGGCCTATAACACTATGCAACATCATTTTCCTCCACATTTATTATTATTGTTATTAAAGCCATAGGACACTTAAATGATCATTGCTCTAATCATACAAAAATCCTGGATTATTTGACTAATTGCAAGAAGTAATTCATATTTTAGAAGGTGGACGACAAGTTCATAAAATAAACATAAATAAGTCGAATATACGGGGATCTTCGTAAAAGTTTCCGACCTCAACGTATAGACGGCAGCACTTGTAAATAAAAGCTACTCAAATCTATTTAGCATCTGTTGACAGTTACTCACGAAAGTTTCATCCATTTTGGACGTGTTATGTAATAGTCGTTTGATTGAGGGGTTTTTTGTGGGGGGATAATGGAGAATATTGAGTATCGAGGTGTTATTTAATATTTTTTCCCCTGATAGTGTAGTATTTAAATAGATTTAAACAATAGCACACATATAAAGACTTGCTCTGTAAAGTTTGACACGTCTAAGCTAATCCAACTCGGAGTAATTGAGCATAAAATAAAAAAAAAGTGTATGGTTGAACAAAATGATTTTTTTGAGAAAAATGTATATTACTATTTGGATGGGTTACAAAGATGGGAACACCAGAGGAAGAAGAGAGTTACAAAAAGACTATGCTGAAAAAAATTAATAAAGAATCAGTAGAAAGGTCCTGAATCTTTGCTAGGGCGGAAACTTTTCAGACCAGACTCATATTAATCAATAAAGACAAAAATTTCTTCTTTTTTTTTTGGGGGGCCGACAGATCCAGCAGACTCTACTGACAAAAAAAAAAGTGTCAAGTTCCACGTACTTTTTTTTGTAGAAAATAAATTCTGAGAAAAAAGATTAGGTTTCTTTTTAAAAAAAGAGAGGAAAATTCATTCTCGGACCAAGTATCAACACTACATTGAATGGTGGTATATTTATTATAATCCATCAATATTCATTCAACAACAAACTTTCTGTCATAATCCATACAAATGCTTTGACATCACGCTTTTCATCATGCAATGTATCATGTTTCTGTTTGGCGAGCCAAATATTTCCAATGTATTACATACAATATTGTATTCTATACACAATACTTTTTTGCAAAGAGAAATTCATTGAGTGTATATAAAAGGGAATATCAATATGTGGATCTGTTCGTTATAAGTGTATTTGAGACATAATGAGTATTGTATCGGTCCTTATTAATGACTAAATCCAGGATTTATCTGTATATCAGTTCCAAAAACTTGTAAAATTTGGTACATGATAATTTTTCTCAACTCCATTTATTCTTTTTTTAAATGTTCTAGGACTACCAGTCCTTTGAGACTGGATTAGACTGAATAAATAAGAACTGACATAATAATAGGTATAGCAAGATTCATTTTTTTGCTTATAATCTTGTAGTAGCTCTTTTAGCTATCGGGAGGATTTTTCCTCCTGTACTTTTCAAGATTCAATAATCTATATTTGATCGAGTTTAGAGGAGACCCCTGACTTGGAACATTATATTATGAAAACTAAAAAGAAAGGCGATTTTTTTGTAAAAGTAACATGCAGAAAAATTAGGTGGAAATTGGACCCACCAAAAGTATAACAACGAAATTTTGGAAGGATTTATTCTACAAGAATGTAGAAACAACAGGATACATACATATATAATACTGTGGGTTTTTCTAATTATATTTGGGGGCGAGTTGTAGGATTTTTTTAATAAAATTCTCGAATTAAGTAAAGTCGAGTTTTTTTTCGAGTTCGAGTTACACCCGAATCCAACTCTAGGATTTGTTAATCTCGATGCACATGGTGGTCCTGTATATTAAATGTGTATAATGTACATTGTACATGAGTATCAAAATATTTAGTCATGTTTTTTTGTTCATAAGGAAGTTTGTATGTAAATTGTAGGTAGTTCACTTTTTGCAAAATTAAGTTTGATGTAATCATTTTTGTGATGCATTTATCCATTTACTCAAATACCCTTTCATCAAAATATGATGATATGTATAGTCATTGGAATGATTCAGAAAAGTGATGTTGAAATAGGTATTAGTATGTCCAATAATATCTGTTCATGCGTAAATTATATACTTGAGATGGCAATAGAAAAGACGTCCAAATGGAAGAGACGCTCCATTGAGTATTTTATAATAATTTATGAGTATCGAGTCATAACATTTGAAAGACTTCAATTATTATATAGGTATATAGTCATTGTTATGGAATTACTATTTGCTTAAGAGCCAAATTAAGTATTTGAATCCGACAAGGAATTTTTATTGCATTTGAGATATGAGAGGTCTCGTGAGTTTTAGCATTGCCTTTATTTTAAGAGAGTCTGTTAAAAATAACTAAATTATATTCACATATTCAGCTCAGAAGTGGGCATAAAACAGAGATGGGGACTCAGTTCTTGCGACACGACTATGAATTGATTCCATATTTGAAGACTTGCGACTCGAATTGATCTCACAATCAAAGACTCGAGACTTGACTTGGACTCAAAAGTTTGTATACTATTAACCTTATATTATAATTGACTTGAACTCAAAAAAACATTTGTGGACTAGAACTGAACTCGATGAAAATATTGAAAGACTTATACTTTCCCATATTTGTCAACTTTAATAGAGTCAGATTTTTCCATCTTTGGGCATAAATTCACTAAATTGCAAATCAGGTCTCAGTTGATCTGCTTAATCAGAAATGGAATAAAATCCAGTACTTATTATATATTAATTTAATATACTATGGTCAAAGAAATATTAACAAATATTGTCAGCTTCTTCCCTTATGGGTATTTCACAACCCAAATGACATTGTTCAATTTAACAATGCATATTAATTTATGAATAAAAGTGTTTCACAAACTACTCAAAAAATATAGTATCATAAAATGATTAACTAAATATATATTGTGAAGAGATATTTCGTGACTAAAATTAAGTGTTTGTCACGTCTCTTCATGTTCAATTCAAGTAACTAATGTTTAAATTCAAGTCAAGTATAAGTCTTTAAACATTTTGGCAAGTCATCAAATAAATGTCTCGAGTCCCCACACCTCTGGTTCCTTTTATAGCTAACCAGTGTTTCCGTTATTCATTCTATTTTATAGCTGCTTGTAAAGATATGACTAATAGATCAGAGGCTGAATTTTGATATTTTCTACGTTTTAATATTGAAGTAAAAATGTATGTAAGCTAAATCAAGTTGAGTTATATCTGGTTAATTGAGTACACAAAGGTTACCTTGTCCAATGTTGATTTTACTTTATGAAAAACTGCCTTATATAGTATATTATACAAATATTGTTTTTACCTCATATGTGGTTCATTGAGTGTAAAAAGGTCGGAGCAACTGCAAAAAAGGCAACCCGTGTGGGATCTCCTCCGCACCGATGTCAGTGGCGAGAAAGCTGTAGATATCGTTGACGTCTCCATTCAAATTATACTGGATACCACCGAGATCCTATTATAAAATGCTAATAAAATACATGAAATTGTCAATACTTTTACCAAGAACTTCAACTTATATTTAATGGTCACAATAGCACAATTTCTCTTCCACAATTGATATTTTACCAACTAGACGGTCTACACTCTACCTTTCATATTTATACTACAATGCCATTTCTATTTACTTTTCCATAATTAATAATTTAAAAATGGCCTATCTAAGTGTGGCACTAATTAGATTCTCATGTTAAAAAAAATACCAAAAGTCAACATGGTAACCCTGATAATTTCAAGAATATTTTGTAGGAGAGAAAGAGTAATGCATATGACGCTTCATTAAATCAGCTATAATCAGCTGTGACAAGGGGGGAATGAGAAAAGTATATGAAGAAGGACAATTTCTAGAATTACTCTGATGACGATCCCCAATTCTACTTTGAGTCCAACAAGGACTTACAATTATAACTACGATACAAATCCTCAGGGCTATGCTCCTTCTTTTTGTTGTGTTCCGAGGACCCTACCTAGATATGGAAGTAACGAACCGGAGGAACAGCTAATAAAATAGACGATTGAATTGGGGGTACACTCATACACAAAGTTATATTTGTAGGGGATTACTATTTAAAAGGATGTACATAAAACTATGATAATAAAATAAATATGGACAAGTCTGCTAAAGAGATACATTCATTGACTATGGTCAAAACTAATCCCTAGGTCATATTAACAAAAGTAAATAAAATATGTTGATACATAACACTTTGATGAACACACACGGATGTTCAATCACGTTTTGAATATGATTAAATCTATTTAGGAAAGGATGTTCACTACTATGGAATTAAAAAATAATGACAACAACTAAGGAAAAGAAAATTCATTCTTCAGACTACCAATTCTAAGAAAACAAACAATGGCCCACCTATAAAATACACCGGACTTCCATTACTGATCAGAACGCTAATACGTCTAGATCTCATCAATAAATTACAAAAAAGTAAAATGAGTTTTCTATATTTTAGTGAGATAGATAACGCTGTAAATAGGACATAACAAACTTCGTAGTTGCTACAAAGGTCCTGAACACTAGCAAACAATCCTCATGTCCGCAAGATGGCCGATATTTTAAGTCTAGTAAATAAAAAACAATGTAAACAACGCTTATTGGAGTGAATTCCTTAGTTTGTAGTATTAGTTCATAGACAAGCTGCTGGGATCTTATGTTTAAGTAGAATCCCCATTTATTTTGAATGTCAATAATAAAATGCTACTCATCATATGAAGGTAGTTCCTTTCAACTTCTCCTTCCCTCTTATTTTTTACTAATAGCTTAGATAACTATCTTAAAAGGTCGGTTAGTCGAATAGACATTAATTACTGCGTCTTTTTTTTTTTTTTCTGTACATCTTGTAGAAAGAAATCTATGTACTACTGATTGTATATATTATGAACAGTCAAATAAAAAGATGAACTGATAAAGAAAAAAGTATATAACATATCATATAAAAAACACATATGGACTTTATTGTATCAAGCAACAATGTTGTTATATCATGCTCTAAAGAAAAAGTAGGTCGTAGATTGTAGTGTGGACTGTACAAGGTTACGTAGTTACTCTGAGGCAGGGATTCCCAACCTTTTCATCCCTGATGAGCCCTTCTTCCTTTCTTTAATATCTTGCGTCATATAAAATATACTCAACTGAATGTTTTATTTATTACTTAGTAACGGTAGTATTAACAGAATTGATCAAAAATCATCTGTTTTATTCTCCGTTTTTCATGAATAGACTCACACGTACCTGCTCAATACTTATATTAGTTTATATTACCAGTTTTCTCTTCAAGAATATAATAATAATAATATAATTTCATTATACAAGTTACAACATGTAGAAAATTGTGACTTGTACGCGGTATAGTACAACGCAGATGTGACAGATACACAGGCTCAGGTATGACGTTGTTTATTGTTTTAGGACCAGTTAAAAAAAAAGAAGAGAGGTCGATCAACGAAATGTTTCTTCCACGATTATGGAAAAGGCAGAGAGTGTCTTTGGTGCGATCCGCACCAGACGAGACAATTTTGAGATTGTAAACTTATTAAATCAGGACAAATCCTTTGTCTGGATAGTCAAGAAGGAACTAGAAGAGTGTTTATGTGATTATGACTCCGCTTCATACCTCACTGTTAAGAAAAGGTTGACTTGGCTTTCAGATTTTTTTACTTTGTTGGATCCAGTGTTTGGCCTTCAAGCTCACTGGGTCTCAATTCCATGGACTCTTTGTTAAGCGATGCAGTTGAGGGACACGTCAACAGTTCCTCCTGCAACACAAAATCCAAGCTGATCTCCAGGAATTGGTAGGAATTCCGGAATCGGACAAAGGAAACTGTCATTAATACCTGCTTTTTTTTATGAGGCCGAGATTATATTCAATAATATATATATATATTTATTTATTCAGCTCCAATTTAGCATTGTTTTTATTTAAATTTGATGATAAGTTTAGGAGAGTATCCATTTAAAAAAAAATTGTGTTAGTTGTTAAATAGAGGTCACAGCCTGTATACACATTTTACCTTTATTCAATTTTGCTCAATAGCCAATAGAGTATCTTGAATATTTTGTTGAATGCTTGCCAATGGTTCAACTGTCCTCTTATTTATTTTTGATTTATGTAACATGTACTAGCATTATTTTTTTTCTTCTCCAAACGTCAAATCTACATAATAGGTATAAAGTTAACTATTTTTTCATGTATCTACACATTTTATTTATTTGAGCAGAGCACGCTTATCTAATTAAAAACCTAGGATTATGAATGGAAGATGATCCTGTTTTATGTGCCTTTAAAGTCTAGGCAATTCATTATGATTTATATCTTTTAAATGCTTATTAAGGAGAGTTAATTAAAGTTTGTCTTCTTCTTTTCGTTTTTCTTTGGAATGGTAGGAGGAGTGACTGACGATGAATCCACTAGTTGTAAAGCCATTTGTACTCTTGAAAATCTTTTAATAGGAGATGTCGTTGTTTCTAATAATAATTTTCCATATTACAAAATAAAAGGTATTGGACAAAAGGTTTCGTGAGGATTATTTTGCTCATTATTCCGATACAATTATTGTAACTTTGAATGAGATATTTTTTACCGTATCTTCTTCCACTCCATATGTTACTAATTATTATATACCTATAATACCGTATAATATCCGTGATTGATCTTCTAAGTTAATTCAAAACAAATTATCATCTTTTTTTTTCTTTTTGTTAAAAATATGCTTATGAAAAAAATTAGCTTTTCTACACGAATAATATTAAATTTATATCTTCTAATGCGTAATTTCTGGCTTATAGAGAAACGATCCCACTAAAAGATGCATCGAGGATTTATTGTGGGTCTTTTAATATTCTTAATTATTGTATTCAAACGTTGTGAATAATTTCTACTTTTTTTTTTGATGTGGCTAAAATATTAGATACTTTTACAGGGATATTTTCCAATGAGTAATATATATCCCAGATCTAGATCATTTTTATAGCTAATTTTATGTCTATAGAATAATTAAGTATTTGAGATATGCAAGAACATGTATCAAATTTCTAATAAATGTTCCAATAAAAATAATTATATTGTTAAAGTAGAAACGAACATACATAATATGATGGCGTTTAATTGAATATGCCTTCAAAAAATCATATATTTCCTGAAAATTCTCATAGAAGGACATTTTAAATTTCATATTTATCGTCATAATTTCTCAATATAATTTACTATAGTATAATACAATTTATTTTCTAGGACATGTCTGACTTTCAGCGTAGATTGATACATCGAAACATTGAGCTAGAAATGAATTCCATCAAACTAAAAGGGACTCTCAAAAAGCTTTATGAATCTATTGGAGAGTACCAGAAGCAAATCACGTCCAGCTCATCTGTCAAAGACGACTTCTCAAAATTAAAGTATACTCTGATTACAAAACAAGCAGATGAAATTGTAAGGCTTACGTCAATGTATTCGGAAATTCCTATTAAAAAACATTTAAATATATAATTTCCTTATTTCTTAATGAAATTTACTTTAAATTTGATTGAAAATTTGGGCATAATATGTTATAATTAGATATTATCTAATTATATTTAAAATGGTGGTCCTTGGTTTTGATTAAAGTATCAAGTCACTTTATCTTGCACTTATGTCTTCCACACAAATGACGCCATATGTATCATATTATTGGAATCCTCGATTTGAGCAATTTGACAATTTTTTGGCTCATGGATACAATTAGAAATATATATTCAATGGATAATTAAACAGAAAAAAGGATAATTTTTACCTTATGATGACTTCCGGGGTTGGAAACGTGTTCCTCTAATTTTAAAGCTGTTTTATGGAGAAAATCATTCAATGTTTTGCTAATATTAATGAAAAATATGAGTCAGTTAGTTTGAATAAAAAAATTTAAAAAATTTATATTTCTAGCAAAACAAAAAATCAAAAGATCGTTTTTTTTAAGCAAACAATTTTATTTCTAAAAAGTATTCTAATTTCTAAACATCAGAAAACTCTGACCACACCTTATGAACAATATAGGATTCTAGATTGGGATTGAAGATCTTTTAATTAGTTTTCCTCTCATTTTTATTACAGGATCAAAAACTGTTTAAATTTATATTTTCAATATATGGAAAAGGGGAAATTTGTATTTTTAGTATGTAAATTTTTCATTATTTTGGCTCTTGATAGGAATTTTCGAACTTTCCGTACACATATATATATATATTACATATGAATTTGTATTTTTTTAACTATATATAGAAAGAAGCACAGTGTGATATATCCTGTTTGATTGCACGAAATCGAACCTTTTCCTCATCACTTGAAAGCCTTTTATCTAGTATCAAAGACTATAGAACCACCGAATTAAAGGAAAAGACTAACTTAGAATTTTTAAAGCTCTTAAAATCCCTTGAAAATCAATTTATGGAGCGATACAATGATTTTAATCAACTTCCAGTTCATGTCTATAGTTTTACCAATATGGTCGAACCTAGTCTGTATGTATTAATATTGACTCCTATCTCAAAGCTTCAAAACTCAAATAATAAAATAAATACTATCTTTCACAATAGGGACAATTTGCATTTGCACAACATGTCAATCCATCGTTTCTCGAACCACAATGATCTCCCTTCCCCTAAAGTAATGGATGGTATTCTTTCAGAATTGAATCTTCCTATAACTGTTGCGCCTGGCAAAAAGTTTCTGAGTCATATAATTGATTTGAAAAGGGAAAATGACTTTTACACGAATTGGCTGAAGATCAATGGTTCCAATGATTTCTACTCGGATCTTTATAAAATTGAAGGTATTTATTTTATTTGTATATTGTCACACAATGTAATAATTATTTTTAAAACTATGGTATCTAATTGATAGGAATGGCAAAAGAATTGCAGGAATTGAAGAATAAAACTAAGAAGGAACACATCCCAAATGTCCAAGCTTTTATGAAGAACTTTGAGGAGTATGAGGAATCGTTTGATAAATTAAAGGCTGAGTTGGAAATATGGTAAGAATAATTATTTGTTATTTTTAAACCCATTGACGAGGATTCCTTAGAACTTCAGTCAAAGTATGCTCCTTTGACCCCTCCAGTATACTATGTCTATATTCCCACTTTGCCTCAAAGGGGAGAGACATCAGAATCGATTCATGTCTTGCTCCAGGAGTATAAAGTCCAAATTTGGTTCCTCTGTCATATACTAAATTAAACTCAACAAAATGTCCCCGTTTGATTAATTGCCATTGTCGATCTCCATAGGAATAAGGAGCGTCCCTATTCTTTTTTACTATTGGTAAATATGCTGGAATAACAGCATTCATACAGTCCCCTACAAACTTGAAGCAATCCTCTTGATTCGGTGTATCCAAGTCATCAAAAAATATCCCACCAATTCCCAGTGCAATATTTCTGTGCTTAATACGAAAGTAATCATCACACCAACTCTTGAATTTCGTGTAATATTTGGGGTTGTGAGAGTCGCAGACGGACTTGAGAGTTCTATGGAAATGTTTGGCATCATCTTCATCTAAAAAGTATGGTGTTAGATCGCATCCGCCTCCAAACCACCAGCGTGAGCGATCTTTATCCTCTTCTACTTCAAAGTAGCGAAAGTTGAAGTGCATTGTGGGAACGTTGGGATTTCTGTAGGTACATATTTGCAAATAAATATTGCATGCAAAATAGTAATGAATTATGACTCAAGTTATTTTCCCTTACTTTGGATGAATGACTGAAGATATTCCACATGCAAAAAATGGCATTTCTTTTCCTTCGGGAAGTTTTTTGCCCTTAGCATTCATTTGTGCCACTGCAGAAGGAGGGATTCGTCCATAGACAACAGAAACATTTACCCCTGCCTTTTCAAATGTTTTTCCATCTTGTAGAACACAAGTGATACCCCCTCCACCTTCCTCCCGCGTCCAACGATCCACTTTAAACCTATACTTTGGATCCTCTTCGTCCTCTAGTACACGACACAATTGGCTCTGAATCTTCATGACAATCAATTCCATCCTAGAAATTTGTACATAGATGTTAGTCCTGCACAGAACTCCTATGTTTGTACGTACTACGATGGTTAACTCACCTTGTTCGAATGGCATCTTTCTTTGCTTCACGTGTAGCTTCGTCAGTGAGTGGTTCAGCCATCCATTTTTTATCTATTGCTAAAGGATATCTCTTGATGGATGTGACGATTTCTTCTTCATAACTCTGGGCGAGTAGAGCCCCTTTCTTGATCATGGTAATCCCTGACACAGCTAAACACGAGCATAATGTTCGTAACATTCTTTCGACTCGTGAAAAGGAGATGATGTGCTAGAACTAAGAGGCAAGATTCCAGGGAGAGGAGTAACAGAGAATCAATGCACACGTAGCAGGAATGGAATGAAAAATAAACTGGAAATATTTTTTTAGATGCTGACCAAAAAGGTATATATATTGACTCTACATCTAACTAGTTGTTTTCCCTTTGACTATAAAAACCAGAATACTACATATACATATGAAATAATAGCTGCTTATACTACTCTTGTCAAACGGTAGTGAGCACTGAGTGACTCTTTTTTGTGTCAACGGCGTATGGGTAGGAGTGGAAGATCATTATTGAGGAGTGAGTGGGTAAAAGGACAGTACAGGATATTTTGTATGGAAAGAAAATGATAGCATTGTAACCATATATATATATATATATATTTTGTATTAATTATAAATGAATATTCATTCTGTAGAAAAGGTAATCAAAGATTGTAGCCCTTTAGAGTTTGACATTCATGGTCCAAAAAAAAGAAACAAAGAGAGAGAGAGATCGTTTTACAACAGGTACAATAATATAGTCTATGTATTGTTGGTGTTGATCAAGACTATAAAAATGCATTATTTCTTAAGAATATATTATAATTAAATACAGAGTGAGTAGGATAATGAAAATTCACGGTAATAGAGTGTATGAGTATGTACACATTACATTAATTAAAGTCTCATTTTCAAATTTTAAGTAAGGAAAAGTATTGTGTATATCAAAAATATAATTTATAGTAATAACAGTTGTATGTATCTTTATAGAATAATTAATAATATATTTTTGTATGTATATATAAATATATGTATATCACTTCAAAATTCCAAATGTGACATTCTTGAGCATCTTGAAATTATTGATAAGTTTTTAATTTGTTTTCCTTCATGGAAGTTAAAAAAGAAAGGAAGAAAGAATGATATTGATAATTAAAAGGTATGATCCGGAGATACATACTCTAGCAGCCGGCAAACGTGTCGTTTGTATAGCTATAACTTTAGTAAGGGCATTGACGAATATTTCGATGTACAGGAAAACAGCACCAGTTTCATTATAATTATTATAAAACTCCAAATGCATCTAAACAGGCCATTAAGTAAAAACATCCATCCGACTCTTTTTCTTTCTTGTTTCGAGCAAAGGCTCTAGGAGGAACATAATCATACCGCTCTCGAGTAGGCTGCTGAGTCTCCGCGAGGAGTATATCCTCCTTGGTATACAACTCATAGGTGCTTCCCGAGAAGGATGAGTCCTTCCCTCCAAGGGAACCTGCCCCCACATCAACACAATCTGAAATAGGAGACTTATTCCGGGAAATGTTGCTCCCAGAGTCTGATGAGGATGATATGACTGTCCTTTCTTCAGAGATGCCAGAGTCGGATGAAGCGTCCCCATAGGTTTTGTTAAAGCGAGTATTTGTACTTATTCGGTCAGCTCGAACATAAGTGATTTCGTCATCCTTTTCCTCCTCGAAACTTGTCTCAAGTAAGCGAGTTTCATCGTCGTATTCATCGAGGACTATGATTGCATCCGCGTCAGCTATGGGACTGGAGGGTTTCTTCTTCCTTTTTATCGTAGTTGTGATTCCTTCATCCGAAGACAAACTAGATAAGGAGAGTCGTAGCTCATTCTTAAGGTCGGCTAAGGGTGGTGTGATATCCGCTAATTTTGATGGATTCTCGTATATTTCCTCCCCGATGCCAAAGTCTGATGCACCACTCATGATGGAAGAGGCTCTTTTTATTTCACACCTTGGATAGAGACTATGTGTGCTCCCCGTGATGGAAATGCTGCTCCCTCTCAAGTCCTTCATCGTAACGAAACACTCTTCTGCCGCTGAGTTGGACTGAGTTATCATCATTTGTTTCGTTGTTGTTGTAGGAGCTACCGGAGTAATGACTTCGTAGTCATTTTCCACTTTCTCAAGAGTGACACTTTTAGAAACAGGATAGGAGCTATGATCCGTGGTATTATTATTGAGTTCAGAGTCGACGACGTCTTTGAAGAGGGGTGAGAGATCCTTTTGCTCAAGGAGATAACGATCCAGGATTTTAAGTCTTTCAGAGCAGATTTGAATCTTTTCCTTCACTCCGCTTTTAATAGCAGGATGTTTCTCCAGTTGTCGATTTTTAGTAATGAGGCATCGAAACTCCGCAATAGCCTCACGATAAAACTTTGCAGATTTCTCGTAGTTTTGTAGAGAGTCCTGATTCACTGCTTGAAGTGCAAGTTGCTTGGCTTTTTCCAAGCGTGTTGCATGGGAACTATATGATGAATGTGATGATGTCGAAAGAGTGGTGGAGGTGTTTGAATAGGAAGGAGTCGTCGCTAAATACGATGACGACATCTTGAGCAAGGTGGTGGCGACGACGACGAGCTTTGGCACACGCACTCACAACAACTATTTTTCTCTTACTAGGTCTACCTTTGCCTGTACAACTACTCGCTCGCTAGACGAAGGGCCCTTCTTCTAGTCCAAGCGGGATGTCTCTTTGATCGTCTGTGTTTTGTATAACTACACGCCGGGAGTTGTAGAACTAAACAGAAAATAACAATATTCGCGTCTTCTTCTTTTTTTTGGATCGTAATGCCTTTGGTGGTGGTGGTGGTGGTCAATGGAATGACGGAGGAGGCCGAGGGAGCTGTGCTGGAAAGAAAGAAATACTACTGAATATATATAAATATTAAAACACAATGAACGTATACAATAATGTGTAGAATAGAATATGAAATTACGTACAAACATTTTCATCTACACATCTGAAAATACAAACATATTTTCCCCCTCTCTTGTACATACTTGCATAAGTTTCTTTTTGAGCATCCATTAATTTATTTCACGAGTCCCCAGAAATGAAGCAGATGCAACGCCGCGTATATGTAGGATGTAGAAGCTCTGTAACATGAAGGAGAATAGTAAATAGTTGGATGCAATTCCGAGGCTGCAGGAGGTAAAACGTCAAAGAAATAACATGTTTGCAATAAATTAATAAAAAAATCATATATGTTTCAGATTTGCTGAAGGGAGGGATGATTGAGTCCAAACTGTTCAAGAATAGGAGTCAAACTAAATGTTCATTGATAAGGGAGAACTGCTTGTAGTAAGTAGTGCTAACCTATCATTCAAATTGACACGCTCCCCTGTTAATATCTCTCTCTATAATTAAATAATATTATCTAATAATATCAATATATGTATTTCACTATAATTTACATTTTATAAATGCGCTATTTCGTGGGTTTTATTATCAATTCCCTTTCTTATCTTGGTGCTACTTTGTCTTATCTGAGGACGAAGATCTTTTATCTTTGTTACTATGCTCACACTGAGTCTTCCTTCCAGACTCGAATCTCATTGCTGACTAAAATAACTAAGAAAATAAAAGAAGCATTAAGAAGAACAAGAAGGGGGAATTTCCAACTTTTATCGATCCAAAAAGAGGGGGGTAATACATAAATATAACACATATAATACGCCCGGTGTAAGGGGGAGGGAAAGACAACAACAACTAAGAGCCGAGAGTACATTTTTTCAACCCCTCACCCCTAATGCACACATTTTTCAGATAGAGAGAAATAACTAACATTAAAGAAAGAGACTGGAAGGAATGGAGGAAAAAAATAAGAAAAACTTTCCTATCCATTCATAACAAAAGAAGAATAAAAGAAGTTTTGAATCCATGAGGATTGCATCAGAAATGATCTCCATTTTGTTTGTATGTTATGAAGTTATAAAAAAAATCACAGAACCTCTACTCCTCACTACTCACGGATAAGGGCGCCATTTTATTCTTCTTTTTTAACAAATAACATCTACTACCTAGTAGTAAAATGATGTAAAGTCAGGATTTTTGACCTTTGACACTATGTATTATAATATATATCATCATATTAATGACATATTGAGGTCAAATCTTTTAATTAGAGCTCAAGTTCTTATCCGTTGTAATTTAGGAGAGGGGCACGCCATGGCGAATTATTTATGATTATAAGTGTGACATATATGTGTAAAAAAATGGTAACGAAATTCTGTATTATGGATGGATGTCTATGTACTCACACTCCCTCCTTTGTGCCTCATCTCTCTCTATATATACATAGTTAGTATGTCTAGAAGAAATTGAAAATAAAAAGCAACACATCTGTTTCCATGTGTGTATCTACGCATATTGTAATGAAAATACATCCATAGTTGTTGTAACAAAATCTCATTGTCAACTCATTTTAGTAATAAGATGATGTATATTAGTATTGGGTTTCTGTCTGGAAATCCTAGACCTCTCTGGGACTATTGTTGGTCAGCATAATGGGATTGTAGTAGTGTCAGGGCACTGAAGCATTTTAAACGGTACTATACTGTACTGAGTTTGTAGCCAGTAGTTACAGCTCCAAGTACGTTACACAAAATTTGGTACAAACCCCCTCAATTTCCGACCTTTCACCACTCCAAACAAATATAAACTTTATAAAAGCGTAGGTTCGCGCCCCAGTCATTCCTACAGAAAAAATTTACTTTATATATTAAATGGATTTAACACAAGATTTCTAGATCAGATGGAGAAAATGTAATACTTTAATTTTTAATTATATACTTAATCACTGCAACTCCATCTGACCAATTAAAGGAACATAAAAAAAATAAAAAAACAAGAATAAATATTTTTTTTATATATATAAGGTTTCAAATTTCTGAGCTACCCTCCTCTCCTTGAATTAAAATCCAGTGGACGGTCCTTCCTTGTTGCGGATGTCAATGGCCATTAACAACATTTTGGATTTATAGTTTTAGTAAAAACCAGTACGAAAATATTTGTATCATGACACCATTATACGTTTTTTAAGACGGAACTAATGAAGTACAAATTTGGTCTAGACCAGTCTTGTACTAAACATTGGTTTATTCAAAAACCAAATGAATTCTGACCTTTTTTTAGAAAATAAAATGTCCTTCCAAAAAAATATCCTTTCCAACGCATGAATGTACATGAACTTTTTTTTAATAGAAAGTATTTATTTATGTCTACACATTCAAATCGGAGTCTGGACCGAAATATCGGTCTAGAAAAAATCATATAAGACGAATCCAAAAAACATGGACATTGGGACGAGTTTCAACAACAACAGTATACAATATACTTGTATATATTGTTGTGTCAGTTCTTATTTAGGATTAAAGACTGCTCAGTTCTGTCTAGTTCAGTCTCGCTACGGTCCAGTTCAGTCCTCAAAACTTATTTAGTTCCGTGCTTGATGAGTTCACATAACTTTATGTCTTCTTTTTGTAATCTGTTCTAGTACTGATGATCGGAAGGACTGACAGTCTTAAAGACCAGTCCCAAGGACCGATCGGACCAGTAGCCCTAAGACTGGACTGGTCCGAATAAATAATTGTTTCTATATGTAATGAGTTTATAAATTATTAATAACTGTATACTCGTTTTACAGGAAGACGGAACCCGCTCAAGGAACGATAACGGATGATCCAAAATTCACTTATAAAGGTGAGACTCTGGGAAAATGGCAAGAAAAATATCGCGTGGCCTTCACGGAATGGCAAAAACATCAATCTAAAAAATAATAATGTTTCATGTTTCTTGAGAGCTCTTGTCTCTCTGTGAGAGAGAGATATATATTTTTTTTTTTTTACATATTTACATACTTTTGAGAGATAGAGTTGAGAAGAGCATTTCTTTGTAAATATTACCATGTCAATGCTCTGCATGTTTGTGGTGTTTTATTTAGACAAACGTTTAATATGCATTGACAATACTAACTATTTATTCTTTAGGAAAATATATTTTTATATCCACTTGTAGAAATGTTTGTATGTTCTATCTAATGTTCTAATGTGCATTGATGACGTGACAGAGGAATAATAATAAAAATATGAAATTTGATCAGAGGCTATAAAAATTGATTACTCTTTGACTTTTTATAAACATAGTTATGTATATACTATATACAATAAACGTATAGAGTTTCAAATGAAATAACTGAGACTGAAGAAGGGGAAAAGAGGCCTTGTTGATAAATATTTTTTTTGCTAATTCTTGGAATAATTGAATACACTTTATGTAATATGGGGGAGATCATTTTGAATTTCAATAATGAGAACACTACTGAGACAGATCAGTGTCAATTTTAGGTATACAATTAATAAATGGTGTGTCAACACGAACGCAATCTTGAACAAAAGATATATACTGTAATTATTTGGAGTCCCACTGCAGTCTCTCTCAATGACAGCCTGGGCCATGAAAGAGGGCAGGAAACTTTACAATGAACATGGAAATCAGTAATAGGGGAATAATAACTATTTTGATTTTTGGCAAAGATGACACTACCTTGAGTGATATCACAGTGTATATTTTAAATGAATAAACATGGCGTTTCAACTCCAAAAGGAATCATGAAAACAAATTAAGAAAATAAGTAATACTCAATTGATTTTTTTACTCTATTAATATAAACCCTCATCATTCCATTGACTTATTATTTCCGTCAATTATTATTAAGGGCTTCATACCCTAATTTATAGTATGGATTTAGATACCTAAAAATATTATCTATTTTTAGAGCCTTCATTAAATATATGACATCTTTTGTTATGTTCCGATATGGTCTTTCAAATACATTGAATCTAATAGCTTAACAGAGCTGAATGGACAATGCGCTCGGGGGAAATGATTAACCTAGACATGATGTAGGTAATTGCGTAGGTTCGGTACTCGGTTGTTCCTAGAGAAGGAAACATACATACTGTACAAAGACTTTAAATACAATTCCTAGGTATGATGGAGTCATTGCAATACTGTAATGTTTACTTATACTTAATCAGTGTAATTACATCTGAGCATTTAAAAAAAAAACCAAATCTATTATATCTAATTGATCGTTAATTTTTAGGATCTTTTAATGCATCTGCCTCTTAATGATTTATCAAAATAATTTAAAATGTAAGATAATTAGATTTGAATATACTACAAATTTAAATCAGACTCACTTTGAGACAAATCATCCTAGCTTCCTTTTGTATTGACGAGTCACAGATTATATATGTATACACTTTTTTTGTTTAAGATACTAATAAAAAATTAGTATTTTTATAAAACTTTACAGTTGAATGATTGGTCTGATGGAGTTACACCGATTAAGAATAAGTAAAAACTATAATTACTCCGTCACACAAAGACATAGTCTTTGAGGTCGTAGTTGCGACCGGGGATCGACCCTTTGCACGCTCCATCGATTTATAAAATAGGGTGTAAAAAGAGGACGGGGTTGGTCACTCTAATGTAATATAAAATGGATGTTTTCTCCATTCTATGTATGTGTCATCCTAGGACATTGAGCTGCCCTATTAAAGAAATTGTATCAATTCCTTATGCGTGTACTATACATAGGATTATATTAGATATAACAACCCTAGGTACCATTTGCTCGAATTAAATAATCCTCCCCCTTTCTTCTTAGATGGGAGAGTAAAAGAAACGGCAGCTTTCTTCACAGTCGTCGTAATATTATTATCTCAAAGTTTTTGTTAAGAAATATCTACTGTACAGAGGGAACGAAGGGGGAAGTAAACAATGACGGGTGGACATCCATTCTACCCCATCAAGGAAAGAATAATAATCATTTTATTGATTCTATTGTTGTCTTGTATCGCTTTGTCAAATCCACAAAAGTATCCACAATGCTCCTTCAAGTCCATTGACAACAACACACACATAAATATATATATATATAACACAGGGGAAGAATAAGGGGTGGGTAATTTTGTACAAATAAATTGAAGGGAATAATCGAATTTATCCTTGAGTGCAGAATTCAAAATGGATCTTAGTTTTTCTCTCAGTTATCTGAATAATGAAATATCTAGGATTGTAGTAATTCGGAACTAGGATCGTTCAGAGTCATATTTTACACTTAAACAATCCCCAAATTAAAAGTAGGATTAATAAAACTTATGATTAAAAAGTGTGTTTTTATTGATTCCGTATCCTGCTTTAAGCTCGATATATTTCCATATTTTTAGGCTGAAAAATGATGAAAAACGACACTTCTCTTTAAGCCCTTGTAACTTATTTCTAATACGCAGTGATGAAGAATATCATAGCTTAGGTTATAGAAAAATATTTAATGTATAATTTAAAAAATATGCATCTCCATTGTTTTTTGCTCGATATTGTATTTTTTTTTAAGTGATCCCATTTTTCATGGAGGATGTACTAGAAAATAGTCAATATTATCATCATATTTTTTCGGATTTCAATGCCCTATCATGACGTTATACATTGTAAAAGGAAGTTCAAGGCAATCGAAGGAAAATACTTCTAAATTGATCGTCCATCTTTAGAGATTTTCAAAGCGGATTCCGAATTTGACGAGAGGCAACAAGAGGAAAACTAGTATACCTCATAAGGAGTGGACTCATTCCTTGGGAATGAGATACCCGGATCAAAATAATAAAGCGATCGATTCACGATGAGTGGATAATTTTAATATTTCAAAATGGCATCACTTAAAAAATACAAAATCAAACAAAAATCCTTGGAGAGCAATTTTAATCATACAAATCACTTTTACATAAGTTTTATTAATCCTATTATTAATTTGGGAATTGTTTTAAGGATAAAAAAGGACTCTGAACGATAATTGTACCGAATTACTATGATCCCAAATATTTCAGGATTCAAATGACTGAGAGAAAAAGAAAGATCAGCTTTGAATTCTGCACAACAAGATAAATTCCTTTTTTCGGCTTGAATTCATCTGTACAAAATAATTGTCCCCTGTGTAATTCAACACAAATAAAGAGAAAATATCAAGCAATTATAACATTTATCATATTCCATATTGTTTTTAAAATGAAATGAATTGTATGGAGGGGATATTAGCCAGCTCAAGGACTCCAGGCTGGCTTCTTTTTGTTTTTTTTCCTCATCTTCATTGATACATATATTTTACTGACTTACAATATAAGTTGTACAATACAAAATAGAGTTTGTCTTGAAGGTCATACTCATAATATTATAATAGGATGATTTAAGCTTTTCAATCAAGAATATTATATATTACGTTGTATAATTCATACTAAATATATAGGGATGTATTCTAATTTTTTAATAACTAAGTCAGGGGTGTCCGTTGGGCGGGGAGGCTGCAAACCCCTCCCCCCGAAAAAATTAAGGAATTTTTACTTATTATTAGAAAATTTCATTTAATTTTCCAATTTTTTTTCCCAAAAAAAATAATTTTTTAAACTTTTTCCAAAAAAAACAAAAAACCAGTCATTAAATAAGGTTTTTTGAAATTTTTCTCCAAAAAATTTAATTTTTGAAATTTTTTGAGCCTACCTTTGATTTTTTTTAAATTTTTTTGTGAATATTTCTGGATTTTTTTTTGATAAAATGTAATATTTTAAATTTAATTTTAAATACTTTTTACAAAAAGTTTAATTTTTTGAGAGTATCCATGGTTTTTTGAATTTTTTGTGAACATTTCCGGATTTTTTTTTTTTTTTTTTGATAAAATTTAATATATGCAATTTTATTTTCGAAATTTATTTCCAAAAAATTGTATTTTCCATTTATTTTACAAAAAAATTTAATTTTTTCTGAATATTTCGGAATTTTTGTATGATAAAATTTGATTTTTGAAATTTAATTTTAGAAATTTTTTTGAGAACACCTATGGTTTTTTGAATTTTTTCCCAAAAAGTTTAATTTTAGAAAAACATTTGATTTTTCGATTTTTTCGAAAAAAAATCGACCCCCCCAAAAAAAACAACTATATATATATATATAATCCTGATACATTGATACCATCATTTCATTTTGATGGATTAAATGTACAATGAGCATATGGGCTGTATAATGTGCCACAGAATGAGTATTACCAATTATTAATTTTCATCAAAATGGTCAAATATATTTAGCATCTAAAGTATATTCAATTATTACAGTACTATATTCATTACAGCTTGCACCATTTACTTATAAAACTCGCAAAATGACCACAACATATAATATGCGTTTACAATACATATATTCATTCGGAGCTCTGGAGTCTCCTTGAATCTTAAATAAGTCACCTCTTTCTTACCTTATAGTACAAATATTCAAACAAAGGTTGAACCATTCACAGGTTAGCGCACGGGTGGGTGATTATGACTACTAACAAACTATTTTCATTAAATGAGAGCACTTTGGAATGGTTCTCTCCGTATTACATGAGTGACTGAGCGTATGAGAGCCCAAAGCAAGAAGGGACTGACCCACTCAGTCCTTATGATTTTCTGACGTAATGTTATGTTCTATCAAAAAAGAATATCCCCTATAATCTACCTACTGCTTCTCAAACGGAACATTTTTAAGTATAGTACGTCAATGGATGTATTTAATGTACAAAGTCATACCATATACGTAGTATTTGTAAGGAGGAAGTGGAACTCGAAGTCATTAACTCTCTATAATTAGTTTAAATTTCCTTACCACTATTTCCGTAAGATGAATGGATTAAAATAATACTATGATTACCTTCCTCCGACGAAACTATAATGCATTGTACAAAATATTACAAGATGATTTTATTATTATTAATCGTTAAATATGTAGTCATTCAACATGAAAGAAATCTACAAATGAGCCTGGGTTAGACATATTTAATTATGCAAAAAAAAAATCCCAGTTTTGACAATCAATATTCGAATAAAAGCTGGGCTTTTAAGAAAAATTATATTTCAACAACTTTTAATATTTCTTTTTTTATTTAAGGAAATTATTAACTTTTTCAAAATTTAATTGTTTGGAATATTAAATTCCATATCTTGGGATCGAATATAGTAAATATACTGGGACATTCGAAGTTAATTTGTTCGATTAACATTTATAGAATGGATTACATTTATATTATACATTGTTCTGATATATCCTTTTGGGATGATGTTGTAAATTATATTTCAAATCGCAAAAAGCATAAATCCAAATTGAATGGCCAAATAAATTCTTATAAATCAAATAAATATTTTAAAGGACCGTTATTTTTCTGGGATATCTCAACTTATCCCATGAATTTGACAATACATCCCATAATTGACAGGAATAAGTCAATGATTAATGATTTATATTGTACTTTAGGAACTAAAAAACTAAAAAAAAATGGAACTTTGTTAATTTCTCGATTTTTATTGAGTTAGTATAAAAACTTTCTTCAACATTTTTTTTTTTTTTTGTATATGATATATAGTGAATGAAATGAGTATTTGATCCCTTAGCGTTTTTGTAAGTTTGCCAACTGATAAAAAAAAAACTGTCTTTAATATTAATGGTAGGTTTATTTTAACATTGGGAGAAAGTAGATAAAAAAATCAAGAGGATCACATCATGTAAAAGTTGACATGGAAGAAGGAGATGTTGTTAGATGGGATCAAAATTAAGCTCTGTGGCATCAACTAGACTTGCTGTGTTTGTGAAGAAAAATTCTGAGTATAAACACAAGAAAAACAACCCCACCATCAAACATGATGGGATAAATTAAAAGTGGGATGGTATCTGGAGCATACACAAGATTATATATACATATATTTTTTTTTTTTGAGGGAGGGGCTTGGTTTTTGGAATTTTTTTTCTAAAAAATTGAAAAATTAAACTTGTATGGAAAGAAAATTCAAATATTAAATTTTTGGAAAGAAAATTCAAATATTAAACTTTTGGAAAGAAAATTCAAAAATTCATAGCTATTGTCAAAAAACATTTTTTTCTTTTGATAGAAAAGTTCAAAAATCCACAGTTCAAATTTTTCTTCAAAATTCATTGGTATTCTCCAAAAAAAGTATTTTCTTTGAAATAAAAAAAAAAAAATCCACAGCTGTTTGTAAAAAACAAATTTTTTTTGAATTTTTTTTCCAAAAATTCATAGCTATTATCCTAAAATTAATTTCTTTGATTTTTTTTTTTTAAATCCAAAGTTAATTTAAAAAAAAATTAATAATTAAAATTTAATGTTTTTGTGAATAACAATGGATTTTTCAAAAAAATTTATATTTAAAATTTTTTTCACAAAAATTACAATTTTTTGTGGTGAGTTGTGGATTTTAAAAATTTTTTTGCTAAAAAATTTAATACTTGAAATTTAATTTTTAAGATTTTTTTTCATTCTATCTTGCTTTTATGTTGGCAGGCCACATTTTTGTTCAAGATTGTTTTTTAACTTGTATTCTTTTAAAAATGACAATTATAGACTATGGAGTGACCCTGTATGTATACTCTACGGCACGTAGAGTGTAGAAGGTAGAATAATATGACTTTATGTAATTTGATATATGTATGAATTCCTATATAAGGATTTATGTGTCTTGAGTTTAGTAGAGCGGATTAGCCTAATATGGACTTTAAAATCATTTATGTTAACAGGGATAATCCTATTTTAAATAATAATAAAATTTTATATCATACTGTTCAACTACTTTAAAAAAAATACATTCATGAGCCTTCTTTGTTCCTTATCTACATCCTAAGAGCTCAAATTAAGGCCCATGACGTGTTTTTGTGTTGTCTATTCTAGTGTTGAGACTCGATTAGAGATGAATTTTTCAGCAGTTCAGCTCTGTTTTTTTAGATCAGGGTGTTACTTTGATAACAAAAAAATAGACAAAATCCATAGATTCAAAAAGCAAAATCAAAATATTAAATTTTTTCGGAAAAAAAATCAAAAAATTATGTAATTTTTTTTAAAAAAATCTACAGCTATAATTTCAAAAATCCTCATCTGTTTACAAAAAATTAAATTAACAATTCTCAATAATAACTCCATAGTTTGGAAAAATTGACTAACTACCAACTTGGGCCGTTTTGCCAATGTATCTTTACAAAGCAAAGTTTGCATGATATAAGTAGAATGAACACTCGGTAGAGTGGAAACTTCCACCTCTTGTCAATTTTAATAAATTGGATTGTTTGTAGTATGAAGCATCTTTATTAAAACTATACAAGTACTCAAATTTGAGCTCTGTATCTAACTTTGTTCCAAAGTTATGGTTGTTTATGTATTTTTAATTAAAGTTTTGTGTTAAATTTACCCCAAGATTAAACAAAATACAAGGTTATACCATAATGCTTTTGTATAGTGACGTCATAGAGTATAACTCTTACCAAGAGTAGGTATATATCATCCTCCTATACTATTATTCTTAGAGTACCGTTGTTATTCTTTATGACGTCAAAATCTGTCTGCCTTGCCTAGCAGTCGGTACGATACACCAAATTGAAAATTCTAGCAAGCCCTATTATATGATGGTCGAGCCTTGTATTTCTATTAACCTTGACTTCTTGAAATTCAATGGCCTCTTACTGTGATCATATATAATCTTTGTAGCAAGTTTGATCAAATCGATTGGTAACTGTTGATGTCATTTTGGTAACTATCCTACAAACAAACAAAGAAAAACTTCTTAATAATAAAAAGTTGTAAAAAAGACCAATGTTTGCGGAAATTTGTACTTTGACATTTTAAAAATGTTTAAAACAATATATTTGGGCCTTATTTTATACAATATATTGTATGTATATTGTATACAATATAACAAAGAATGACTCATTTAGAGAAAGAAGAAATACCGTTTTTATTCCAGGTATCTAGAGTGTCATGGCTTAGTCAACTAGAGCTTGCCACTCGTAGGTAATTTAATATATTGTAGAGATTCGTAATATTATTATATTGACAAAGCTAATAACCCCGCCCCCCTAATTTTTATTGTAAGTTTGACAGATAATGATAATTAATTTCCAAAAATTGTGAAAATTATTACCATTCAATGTATTTAGCCATCTTCAACTACAAATACATTGATTGTAGGAGTCAATATGATTTATTAAGTGCGAATAAACTTTCAAAGATGATCTTTTGGGTTTTAATGATCAAGTAATTAAATACTGCTAACCTTTTTTTTAAATACATAATTGTTGATTACGAATATGTTTTTTTAGAAAAATGGGAAATAATTATTAGGTAAATTAAATATCGGTAATAATTTGAAACTTTCCACAAAAACTTCTTCATTTATAATTCTCTAAAATCGGTTGATTGACTTAGATCCCCGATATATCGGTCATACCTGAGCTTAAATGAATAAGAATATTAAATATACTCATTTATGCCGGTATAAATATGGAGTTACCTTTAACTATATTGATTGTCAGGCTCAAAAGAGTTAATTAAGTGTGAAATAAGTTTCAAAAGTAGATGTACCGGAATAGTTTGAGAATTCAATGATAAAGTAATTAAAAACGTGCGGAAATCAATGATTTATATTGAAAAATTGGATATTGATTATTAGGGAAATAAATTGTCAGTAGTTATGGGAAACTATGGCTAATTACCAATTAACCAACAGGAGCGTCCGCAGGATTATATATATATATATATTTATTTTTTTTTTTTTTTTTTTTTTTTTTTTTTGGGGATATTTAAAAAAAAAATTGAAAAATTAAATTTTTCTGGAAAAAAAAATTAAAATATTTTCAAATATTAAGTTTTTTGAAAAAAAAATCAAAATTCAATAGCTATTTACAAAAAATTTTGGGATTTCTTTTTTTTTTAATATAAAAAATCTGCAGCAGGTCACGAAGAAATTAAATTTGAAAAAAATTTAATTTCAAATATCAAATTTATTTCCAAAAAAGTTCAAAAAATAGCAACTATTCTCAAATATAATTTTTTTTTTTTTTTGGAAAAACATTTCAAAATTCCATATCTACACTTAAAAAATTAAATTTTTCAGAGAGAAAAGTCAAACATCTACAACTGTTCATTAAAAATTTAAGTTTTTTGGAAAAAAATTCCAAAAGTTAAATTTCAAATATTAAATTTTTTGAAAACAAATTTCAAATATTAAATTTTTTAGACAAAACTTTCAAAAATCTATAGGTTTTTAAACTTATCACGTATTAGTGACTTAAGCCAATTGATTTAATCAATTGGTTGATATATCGGTCAAATCCTACCATAAATAAATGTGAATTTTAAATTAAAGTAGTTTGATTTACACAGAGAGTGTTTTAACTTTTTTCATGTCTTGTAGAGTGTGCATAGTTGGAACATAAGAAAACAGTTTTCTTCGCTCTGGTGCATGAAAAAGTTTCTTTTACCCCCCCTCACAGGTAACTAGGTATTGAATGAAAAGCCATTATTCTACATATTTTTTTGTAAACATTTCCCAACGCTTCTTGACATATTTTGTTCGTAATAAGAGTGAAACTCAGGATTTTCTTGTAAATTTTATGAGAATCATCATCGGTTAGATCGTGGTGATTGACGCTTCCTTTTGCGCATTTCTAAATAAAGATTACATTCTTTTCACTCTGCCGGGTAGTCATCATGCCTCGAAATGAGTGTGCATTTGACTATATGAACAATTACTTACTATATTGTGTAAAGATTAGGGTGTTTCGAAATGTTATGATATGTACTAATTATGAAGGGCTTATAAAAGCCTGTTCCCCAGGGATGCATCCTTCAAGGGTCGGCAAAAAGTCTTTGTTAATGATGTAATTTAGTATTTTTCTCTAACTTTTGGAAGGGAATCTTTATATTTTGCTTAGGGTAGCAAAAAGGTACAGGGCACCACTGGGTAGAAGGTCTTTGACCTGGTTTTCTCTTGTCTAAAGGACAGAGACCACACACTAAATTAAAGTTGACCAATGATGCTAATTTGGAGGATTTTGGGCATGCATAAAAAAAGAAACCGAAAATGAACAGGGTAACCCAGACAATTTGTACCATATTTTGGCGGAGAACAGATGTTATTTTTCTCAATTTCTTAGAAGCTACGGTCCGCCACCGGGTAATAGGGGGTTGAGCTGATTTTCTCTTGTTTGAATAACACACACTAGATCAGAGTCCACTGGACATCTCAAAACGCAAAAAAAAAAAAAAAAAATGACTAGCATGAAAGCTAACAGTGTTTTTTGTTTCCTTCGTGTATAAATAGAATTGAAGCGCAACTTTTTAATTTACTCGAAAGACATCTGTAACTAGGGATTTTTTATTTGTTTTTAGAGTAAATCGTAAAGTTAGAATAAAAAGAATAGCAATATAAACTGAGTTAGCTTCATTTTAGATGTCAAAAAATATTTGTGGCTCTCAGTGTTTTCTTTTTCGTGATATAGGGGGGTTCAAATGGTTCTTTGAGTGTAAAAGGTAGCGTACCCCTGTACTAGATGAATGATGACTCATCATTCTTTTTTGTTGGTCAGAACAAATTGACTCTTCACGAACCAGTTCTTTTACATATTTTGAAAAATGATTCGCTGTTAACCTGCTTTTCTCAGCTTAGCTATTTGCAACCGGTTTGAACCCACGATCTGTGATATCACTAATATGTATATATATCACAGTGGCTCAATATTTTACAGAATAATTGCTTGTCTTTTTTTAGAGTAAGGAGGAATATTATTTGAATGAAACTTACTACATATTCTGTTAGAAACACAAACCGACGTTGATGCTTTATTTTTAAAGGCCAAATTCATCAGTTTCACTATTTTTTTTAACATTTACTTTTCAATACTTTTTAACAGTTACATACTTTGATTATGAATGGAAGATATACGATCTTTGGGAATTGCAAAGATGATTCCAAAATGAAAGAATAGTTGATTAAAATACCACTTAATAATATGACAACTAGTTGCGACAAAATATTAAATTTTTATTTAATTATATGTACAAAGTTCATATTTGTTTAGCAAAATGAATTTATCATAATAAATGATGTTTATCATCCCAAATGAAGATTTTCCTTCAGATTTTATTAAAACTCATTGTTAGTTTATTCGAATTGCCAAGAATAGAATCTTGCGGCTGAGAGGTTGAAACAAAATCCTTGACATTAGGTATTTTTACTTATTAGTAGCTTACATTTACTTATTTGTAGAGATGACTTTTTTGTAAGGAAAAAAAGAGGGCAAAAAGAAGGCTTGAGCGAGACTATATTATTATAGATAAGTACAATGGCACAACCTTGTAGGTACGATTTTGTTCGTTTGCTCATTGCTTAACATCTATTCCAGATAAATCTGTGTCTCAGTCAAGGCTGCAAGAAGGTGCATGTGAGCGGGGTAAACCCCTTCACTGGCATCAGCTCTGATCAATAGAAACATATCTTGTGTGTGGAACTCGTAGTTACCTTTATTAAATACGACAACCCTTCCTACGAAAAGAAACTGGGAAAAAAAGGCCCAAAATTATTTGAAATAGTTAGTCCATTCTTCCCGACTGTGGAATTATTGTTCAACTATCGTTAGTACCCAGCATTGACCAGTAGGTGTCGACAAACAGACAAACCTCGCTTTAATACTATAAATGGCGTTTTACATTGGTATGGTCATACCTCATTACTCAATGCTTAGATGTACTCTTTCAAGAATAAAAAATAAATAATAATAAGAGCTTGTGAATTGTTTTTAATATGACGGAATGGGCTTTAACTCGTTGCTCAATCTCATCAAAAACACGTTCATTTTTCAAATACAATGTACTTCCCGTTTTTTCTTCTTTTAAAAAAAAAATGTGAGTTGCCTTACACGCCTGCAAGATTTCATTCATTTTTACAGATCGTTTTTATATAACTCTATACATATATACTCGTTTTTTTCTTTCTAATATGACGTACACACTCAACTGTATATTTATATCTTAGATCAAGTATCTACACTCAAAAATGACGAATAGTATAGACACAAATAGGTATAGAAAGAAACAAACTTTGCAACTTAACTAGAGCTATTTGGAATTTTACGAATACAGGTCCAGATTAATATCAACGAAGCAGAAGCATCAAGAGCTCAAAGCAAAAATGTAAGCTTGGTAACAACACAGTGATGAGTGTATCAAGTTTTGTCCATATATTGTGTTCATCCCAAATCAACATCCTTTTATTAATGAGAACAGCAATAGTTGTCTAATAGATACTTGTATTTATACATTGTTGAGAGAGAGAGAGAGAGAGGCCTAGTTAAGGAACTTTTGTTGCAGATAATATTATATTTATGAATAAGATACGCATTATCTTACAAAATGAAGATAAGATTACTTTTTTGCAGTTTCTTATCATATATGTACCTATGTTGTAGTAAGTATGAAAATGATTGATTTCGTTTTATTTTGTGTGAGTTAAGGATTACGTATATCCATTATCATTGCCAGAGAATTCTTGTAATAGTAGGTAATAGGATTTGATATATATGAGAATGATGATTCAGCTCTTGTTCTGCGAACAATGTACAATAATATACCTGTGATACGTAACAATAAGTCATTGATACTAACGTACAACAACTCATCAACTAAATGCTAGTGAGGTTAATCGGTCCAAGACCGATTACCATAGGATTATTTATTGGTTACGTCGTAAGGGATGTCTGCAGAATTTTTTTTTTTTTGGGGGGAAGAGGCCGTTGGACTTTTTTGACAATTTTGATGGAGTTTTTTTGTTTTTAATAATGGAACGATCAACGTGCTCGGGGTGAATTATTTTTTTCAACTCAATGTGTAGAGATGAAAATCCTTTCTATTTTGGGTCTGTTAAAAAAAAAGAAACGGACAATCAAACATGGTAACCCTGACAATAATGATGTGGAGGAAAACATCTTTGCTGTCATGACGTTTTATTAGATCAGCAACAATCTGCTGTGAAAAGGGAGGCGGGAAAATGAAATAAACAAGGGTATTGGCAAGAATAACTCTGATGCCGATCCTCAATTCCACTCTAAGTCCATGAAGGGCTGAATATTATTACCTACAACAAATCCTCAAGGTTACTCATGTCCTATATGATCACATCCAAATTTTCAATCAGGTTTGGAATATGATTGAATCTATATAGGAAAGGAAGTTCACTACTCCAGAAAAAAAAAATAATGATATCAGATTAGGAGGGGAAAAAAATCATACTTCAGGTTACTAATTCCAAAAAAAAAAAAGGTCAACATAAAATACACACAATTTACATCTGCAAAGGGTTCGAATCTCGTTTGTTCCTCAAGAAGGAGAGCACTTAATATATTTGGACTTGAAAGACAATTTTTATGTTAAATGGAGTAAATGTAATTTTTATACCTAATCTGTGCAACTCCATCGAACCAATTAAAAGAACAATTTGACAAATTCCTTTGTTTAGAAGAGACCATTTAGAGCTTATTTATAAATTTGAGACTTTAAATTTTCGGAAAGGGATTAAATTTGAACGAATAGTCATAACTTTTGCAGATTTTTTTTAGGTTTATCTTTTTTTTAAGGTATAAAGTTTGCACGATTAACACCTTTTTTTAAGACGAATTGATTTTTTTTCTCTATAAAATAATGGCATTGATAATTTTTTATTGCAATAACTATACAAATTCCTCGAGCGTGGGGGGCTATTTTTCTTTGGTTCCGTCACCACTCCTTTTTTAAAAAGAAATCATACTATACAAATCGTTGTCTTTCTTTAAGAATCAATTTTTCTTGAAGGGGTCATTTTTCTTTGTCTAGACCGTATTTTAATACTTTTTAACATGATTAATAACGGAGTAGTGATTAGCGATTCATTCGTTGTCCACTTTGTTCATTTTTCTTATTATACTAATTTTATATATAAATCACTTTGTATCTGATTCGAACTCAATACATAGTGGGATTTCGATATAATAACGCTATAAACATAGCCTTATTTTAGGCATAATTCTATCATCATTACCTACGCCAACAAAGTTAAACGGAGATAATATTTTTGGCTATGTTTGCTACGAAATGTCTTAAGACGAAATGGTTTGAGGGAAGATGTCTCAAGGCAAAATAGTTGAGGGGAAGCTCCTAGTGTCAATAACTATAAAGATAGTCTGAGACCGATTTTTTTTTCAGTTCAGTCAGAAGTGATTTTTTCAAGACGATTCTGAACGTTCTATTTGGTGGTACCTAGATAAATAATAATTCCATTGTACTCGATCGCACTGCTTAGGCATCATAGTATGCCTTCGTAGAAATAAGGGATTTTGTGAGTGTGAACCAATGTTTCTCAAAACTTTTTATCCCAAGACTCATGAATAAGATAACTCTCTATGGGTACCACCCATAGGGAGCGGTGATAGAGTGTAAAACTGTTATATCTTTGTAAACAGAGCTTTATACTAGAATGAACACTTGGTAGAGTGTAAAACCTCCGTCTAAAATCATATTGAGTGATGTATATCAACTTGACCTTTTACCTTGACCTCTCAAAATTTAATAGCCTCTTACTTTGTCTACATGTAATCTGCGTAGCAAGTTAGACCAAAATCGATCTGTAACTTTTGCTGTAATCCTGGTGACTAACGAACAAATAGAGCCAAAGAAATATTCTCTTTTCAACTTCGTTGTGGAAGTAAAAATGCAATCCTGTTGATGTCAGAATAAAAAAAGTCTAGTTAGTCTGAATTATTTAAAATTATACCAGTCTAAGATCGGTTTAGGATTTTCGGAGTGAATCTAACACTAATCGATTCTTACTTGGAAGTAAACGCAATCCATACAAAATAATGATAAAACAAAATGAATTGATTTATTTTTAGTAGATATATTATACGTAATAATATGTACATTACAGACTGATTGTTTTTTTCTTTGTTCTCTGAGTAATTCGTGATATATTTGTTAATGATAAAAGATTTAATGTAAATTCAATGAGGAGTTTAGAGGGTTTTTTTGAGAAATAAACGTAGTATATGATAAGCATCCTAATGATACCCACGTGTACTGTGTAATTATTCAATTACGAGGATTAATGATATATTTTAAAG
The DNA here is from genome assembly GCF_016086655.4 of Lepeophtheirus salmonis. Classification (NCBI taxonomy): domain Eukaryota; kingdom Metazoa; phylum Arthropoda; class Copepoda; order Siphonostomatoida; family Caligidae; genus Lepeophtheirus; species Lepeophtheirus salmonis. Next base: position 33,857,829 of record NC_052132.2, on the reverse strand, counting down.
TAGAATGTGCACTCAATGGAGAACAACACTTCCCTCTAAAGTCAAATTAAGTTAACCATATCAATTTGTTCCAAAGTCATTGTAGATTATACATTTTTTAAATTCTGTGCTATTTTGACCTCTCAAAATTTACAGGCCTCTTACTGTTCCTATATATATGATGTTCATATCACATAAGATCAAATTAGATTCGTAACTTTTGCCGTAATCCTGGTGTCTAACAGACAAACTAAGGAAAAAACATAGCGTCTGTTCACGTTCTTAGCGGAAGTAATAAATTGGGGTTATGTTCCAGGTATAGCACTGTATACATAGGGAGAGTTGAGCTGGAGCCATAGAAACAAAGGGTCCATTATCCCTCTCAGCCAACATATCCCCCCCCCCCAATTTTTGCAGAATTTTTAAAGTTATCGAAAAATAAACACCGTCAATTTTTAGAAAATAGAAACGGCCCTCTACTTTAAAACAAATTGAGATATGTATCTAAATTCTCTCTTGAAGTTATGGTCCTTGACCTTTGAAGTCTCAAAAGTTAATGGCCTCTTACTATGACCATATATAATCTTCGTAGCTAGTCTGATCAAAATTGATCCATCACATTTATAGTACTCCTGGGAACTAAAAAACCAACTAACTAACGAACAGAGGCAAAAAACATAAAGTGGACGGGGTTAAAAAGTCGGGCTTTTGTTGGAGCTATAGCAATTCTAGGGGTAGTTGTACTAGAACTACAGAGGGCAAGGGCCTCCCAACTTTTGGGAATTTTTTTTGGAAGAAAAAGCCCATCTTATTTAAGAAATTATAAATGTCTACAATACCGATTTATTTCTCCAAAATTATTCAATTTGTTTTTTGTTAAAAAATTCAAAATTTAAGCCTGTCAAAACATTGTAACTCTAAAATGTTTAAAAAAAGTTATCTAAAAAAACCTTCTTTCTCAAAAACAAAAAACAGTCTCTCAAAATCGTCAAAAAACCCCTTCTCAGCCAAAAAAGAATCCAAGTCACGGCCCTGCTCCCCCTCTATCCTGAAGGCACCCTTAATGACGTCATTGCTATATAATCATATACATATATTTTATATATAAAAAAAGCCTAAGTCTTTACTTTTTATCAAAAAATCTATACATCTAAAGTTTAATCACTATAATAAGTTAACTATTACATTTGCCTAAAAATATATTTTTTTCTCCATTTATCCTATATTTCTTCTCCCTAATTGATGCAAAAAAGACTAATTCTAACAATCCAGCTCTATTGTTCATTTATTTTTTTCACAAAGAGAGGAATTTGCCTGCGCCACTTACAGGAACTCACTAACTGGCTTCTGGTTAGTGCAAAATGTTATTTCAAATAAAGGATTTTGATGGAGTACATCAGTGTTTCTCAAACTTTTTTTTATCGACAGAATGAATTAATGAGATATCCAAAACTATGCCTTGCACTCAAAGAGTACTGTTAGAATGCTCAAGTTCTGTGAACACAGGTGTACAAAATGAGGGGGACAAGGGGAATGTTTACCTTCAAATTTTCTGTAACTCCTTTGGCCTATCACGACACATAGGGCATAGCTAATACAAAAATATACACTGTATTTCGTTGTCATCAGTCGATGATTCTTTTCTTCAAATCATTATTCTGAACGTTTATTTCTTGAATTCATATTAGCTCATTTTAAGGAGTGAACAATTCACAATCATTCCACTGTTGTCAAGAATTTGGTAACTACTACTAACTTTTTTGGGGCTTTCCCCATGTTTCTTTTCGGAAGAGAGGTTGCGTTATAAAACATGGTCAAAGCTGAGCAAAAAGTATGGAGACACAACTGTTGTGATGTTAAAAAAAAGGAAAAACGGGTAATGCGTGTGCTCTTTTCCTTTTCTGTTCATAATTTGCCAAATCATTGTTGCTAATAAAAAATCTATAGTTTGCCGCCTACCTTTGTTCAACATAATTAATATTATTAGCTAAATATCTAAAAAAAATTAGAAGTATTTTTATATTATCTTTACCCTAAGGTATTTGAAATATAGAAACAACACGTCATATTCAATCCTCCAAACGTAATATGTCTCGTGCTCACCCATATTCCTACTCCTAAATATAGGTAATGACCAAGGTTAATAAAAATATAAGGTTAGACATTCATGTAATCATGCTTTGCAAGAATTTTCAATTTGATATAACGTACCTACTGCTAGGCAAGACATACATGTATTGATGTCATAGAGTATAACAGTAGTACTCGAACAGTTACAGTCAAAGAAGGCGATGTATAGCTACTCTTGGTAACAGTTATACTCTATGACGTAACTATTAAAAAGTGTGGTGGATGTCAAATATTGGTTGGAAAAGATTTATGGTATAAGCTTTTATTTCGATTAATCCTTGGTAACGACGTGTTGCATGTCTCCCTCAAGACTAAATTGTAGTAACGACATCGGATTGTCCTCCATAGGTAAAAAAATATATCTGTGCCATTGTGTGCATCATTGAACAAAAAATTTAATTTGTTTTCCTTTAAGACAGCTAAAATATTGCAATACTCCAGAACATTCTAACATTCTTCGGAATACATTATTCTGCAGAGTTTGAGAAGCATTGGAGTACGCAATGGAGCGAGAGGGAAAGGGGGATCCACGTCATAATTACATCTCATCCATCATCGTAATACTCCCAGATTAAAAGGCTATAATATTTATACATTATTAGTTCTTAAATACAAGGGTTCTTATATCAAAAAAATTAAAATATATACGTACATTATACATAATGATTGATCCTAAAAATCTCCAAGGTTGAAACAGCGATGATGCATTTCTTCTTAATAATAAATCTGTATGAATTAGGAATTTCATGCAGATTAGATTATAGTATAGAGATTACCTATTCTTGTGTACAAAAAAATAATTCTTACTTGAAAGAAATTAAAACAAAAGGGGCATAGAGATTATGTAATCTCGACATAGTATTATTCAAATAATATCATAATTATCCGCTATATATTTTTTGTGAGCTGTTGATTTGTCTGATTTTCGGTCTATTTTCTCTCATTCTTTTTCTAAGAAAAGTTGCGATATATAATCAAAACAACGTCAACAATGACGTAGGATTTTTCCACATTTCATCTCCTAATAATATGAAACATCCCATAAATGAATAGTCACATAATGTGTATAAACACAAGTATTTACTCGCATATACTCTCAAAGGTCTTTGTTTACGTGTAGTAACGCACTCCACACTATATAGTCTAAGGCTTGTTTGGAATGATAATATGTACCTATACAACGCAGGTAAACCATACATACATTTCATTCAAATAAATAATATTTAAAAAATAAAACCATCAAACCTTTTGGCATTCGCGCCCTCTTTACGGTTCTTTTATGAAGTGGATCCCTTGATTTGTTTTTCTTTTTTTATATTGGAAATTACGTTACTCTATAACAATTAGTGATGAGACTCGGTCCAGACCCGTTTTTTTTTTGGTCTTAAGTTTTTTCTAGACCGATTTTTCGGTCCAGACAGATATGGACCGATTTTTTTTGGTCTCACTTTATGGACCATTTTTTTCGATCTCAATTTATAGACCACCTTTTTTTTGGTTTCAAATAATAACCAATTTTAGTTCAATTTTCCTATTGAACAATCTAGACTTAATTTTTTTATGATCTAGAATTTTTGTTGGAGCAAACTTATTCTGCAATATAATCCCAGATATATTTCACCTATAATATTATATTGTATATCTAGAATCATGCAATATCATCAGTATATACCTATAATATTATGTGGATTGTCAAAAGGGGTGGCGAAATGGCACAGTTTTCACAGGGAGGCCATTTGTAAATTTTAGTGTCTCAAAGCAACCGATTTACAAAAGTATTTTTTCTTTTTGAAAAATTAGATATTTGTTTTGGGAATTCCAAATCTTGTATTATTATTATTTGAAAATGTGTAAATTTAAAAACCTCTTTTTTCAATTTGATACTACCTTAACTCAGTGCTGTTTTCAACGTGAGCGGACTTGAGTCAAAGATACATGTGTGGCACTTTTCTTTCCGTTAAACTTTTTTGAATAATTAATTTCCATTTTTTTGGCATCTTTATTAATAAAACAAATGTTTGAATCAAAAAAAGTAAATTTAATAAATCATTAATGAAATTTCACAGGCGTTTTGCATCTACAGAGTGTCCAGATAAATTGGGAAAATCTTGAAAGGCTTATAACGAACGACCTAGATAGAGTATAATTTTTCATTATTTGAAAGCTACATTGAATTACATTCAATTATTTATAATGAGATCTCCATCTCTTGATAATCTTGGTCACACGGTACCGGAAGCTTTGGTAGGCAATGACAATCTTTTGCGGATCCAACTTCTTCATGGCCTCCTCTTGGCGCAGGCCTTATTCCAACCCCAGAGATAGAAATTGCATGGGTTCAGGTCCGGACTGTTTGTAGACACGTGAGGACATTTTGTGGCTAAGACATATTGCACTTTATTGTCCTATTGGGCCGGTGTCTTGTTGGAAGGTGTAATTTCTTCCTTGGTTTACTCCATCCATCTAGGGAATGTAAATTAAAAGTGCACAGCCAGAGCCAATACAGTGGAAAAGCTGGATTTGCACGACGTAGGTCGGGTTTGCCATATATTTATAGCCCTGTGTGGCCGAGGTTATCAAGAATGACAGACATCATATTGAATTATTAAATGTAGCTTTCAAGCAATAAAAAAATATGGTTCTAGTTTGTTCGTTATATGTATACCTTTAAAGATTTTCCTCATTTATCTGGACCACCCTGTAGTATTGAGTATATTTAGCTCAGACTCGGCCAAGTAGCGCTCAGAAGACTAAAGATCTCCCCATCTCATCTCTCATAACGTCATATTATTTTTTTTTCTCCAGCTGTTATGATTCTTTTTTCATTATTGAGAAAAGAATATATATGTATTGAGTAACTACGTGTGAGCATCCTATAAAAATCGCTCAGGTGGGCCGACCCCTGCTGCTCCATCAAAGAACTATAGGTTAAATAAGTTATTATCTTATTAATCTTGGATCATACGCGTGGTTTTTTTAAACTATTTTTCTTGTGGTTTTTCCATGATTTATTTTTTTCTTTATATATATCTAATTAACTATAATTAATATTGACACCTGGTGGTCATCATCCAAAGCGCTGATAAAGGGATTTGTCTCAAGAATTGAGTTTATCTTTTACATACGTAATTTTCATTCTTATGACAACTCCATTTTAATAAATATCTGATGCTATGCACATGATAAGTTGTATTTAAAAGATCACTGGGGAGTCAATTGAAGCCACATCAATAAATAAAAGGCTCAAAATTATCTATACTAAAAAATAAAAGTTTGTCTATATGTATGAAAAACAGTCACGGGGTGCAGTGTATATACTGCCTCTGAGTTATATATTACATCCATATTTTGATATAAGAAATAACAAGGCAGTCCAATGTATGATCTATTGTAGATGTGAGCATATAGCATAGAACGAGTGTACAGGGTGCAGTGTATATTGTATACTATATATGTAGCCCTATTTTTTTTTGTTATTGCTCTCTAATGTATATCATAATTTAAGTGCATGTGCAATATATGTTAATATTTGAATAGAAAATAAATGCAAGACTGGATACTACCACTAGTCCCTTATATTTTTGAATATATAACCCATTCTCCAAATTTTGAACATAAATGCTATAATTGACCAAAGTATTTATATCTACAAACTATTTGGGCATTAATAATTATAAAGTATATAAATAAAACAGGAATGCCTCAATAACATGATTTTTATTCAATCTTATTTTATACTTAAATCATCCCATGTATAAAAATACACACTTTGTTTGTTGCCTTGAGCAACACAAAGGCAAGGAAGAAACAAACAATGATGGATTATTATACAAATGAGTAATAATAATCCAGCGTATTTTGTTCTTAGACAATCATAATTATGCGGGCTTGTTGATCCGTGTTTTTCTGATCGGGGATCAGATATGGCAATATTATATCGATAATCCCATTATCACAGTCATTCCACATCTTTATATCTCAGAAGAAATAGGAAAAAAATTGGGATCCGATCAATTTGTAACAAATTACAATTCATTTAATAGTGTTGTGATTCTGAAAACCGGTCTTTGTCTTGAGACTGCTCTCGAGACTTTTTTTTTCAATGTTTTGGTCTTTCCTCAGTATCGACAGATCAAAGTCTTGGTCTTAGTATTGAGTCTAATACACTTGGTCTTGGTCTCGAACTAAAAATTATGGTCTTGGGTCTTGATTTTTGTCTCAAACTTTATAATTTCGGGCTTGACTTGGTCTCGATCCTTATATATGTCGTAGGAACTGATTTCGGCCGATATTTATAAATAGGAATTTTTGGCACTAGAAATACTGAAGAGAAATTTTGTCCCAAACGTTCCAAAAAGATGGCTACGGCCAAGCAGAAAGTGATCTGGAAATGATCTTGACCTGCTGCAGTAAATTTCTGATCGCAATTTTTTACCTGATCGCTCATATCTATACAAAATATATTAATTAATTATTCACCAGAGTATTCCCATGAAGGCACGTCCGCAGGATTATATATATATATTTTTTTTTTTTTTGGGGGAGGGGGTGTTGTGGAGGGCCTTTTTGTGAAAAAAAATCAAAAAAAGCTATTGCAAATATTACATTTTTAGATAAAAATTTCAAAAACTAAATATTTTGTATAGAAATTACAAAAGTCTACAGCTATTTACAAACTATTAATTTTTTACGAAAAAATTTCTTTACAAACAGAGAATTTTTAGTATAAAAAAATCAAAATTCACAGCTGTTGACAAAAAATTTCAAAGATTAAATTATGAATATTAAATAATTTGAAAAAAAAATTTAAATGTTAAATTTGTAAAACCTTATTTTGTAGCAAATTTGGATAATTGGGGGGCTATAGCCCTCCATCACACCCCCTGCAAACACTTTTTGCCATGTTACCCAATTTGAAATCTAAATAGATTATAATCCCAATTCGAAATCTAAATAGATTATAATACGATATTTAAACAATGTGAAAACGATGATTTTAAATCATTTATTAAAACGCCATCTATGTACCTATGTTAAGTGTCTTACCAACAGGTGAATGACTTAATAAATTTCCACACCCTCCTACTCACATAAGACTAATCCATCGGAATGGCCTAAATCAAGCATATTTAATAGACATAGTTATATGGAAGATACAATTATGATTATTTAATTAGATATGTGCCATTTATTACAACACAACACTTAGGTAAGTACTTACATATACAGCGTTATGCAGCGAAAAAATCTTTACACTTTGTTTTTGCAACATAAATCAAGGTTTTTGTGAATGCGGTAAAATATTTCGGGTCAAATACAAAAAAGATCTTCCTAAATGTCGAAGAAGCCTAGAAAATGCCATCTGAACGTGACCAACGAATTTGGGGCCGATTACTTTTGGTCGCTGTCAAGAAACCAACGGAGGAGAAGTTGTTACCATGGGTCGAAACCAACTACCCGGTATAAACGGGGTGTTCCAGCAGGATGGTGCACCTGCACACACGTCCAAAAAGGCCTTTCTAGCCAAAGAAAAGGAGATGCCAACCTATCGGACTTCACTTTTTGGGTGCATGTTAAATCCTAGAACACCACGGCGCCTCACCCAAATATCAACAACCTCAAGGACACTATCAACCAACACCGGGATGCCATGCCTGAGGACTACATCTGCAATGGGTGACGGCCTTCCATAGCCGTCTGGAAGCCATCATTGCTCCCATAGGGAGTTACGTTGATGATTAGGGTAGCCAAGATATCCTATTAGTTATTTTTATTTTATTGACATAGCCTATTACAACTGGTTGCTGAAATACATCATGAAAAAGTGATAGATTGAAAGTGTAAAGATTTTTCACTGCACCCAGTAATAGAGACAATGTTCTGCTTTTATTTTCAATGATAATAACAGAATGCATTTTGGCTTAGATTGACTTTAGGGCAAAAAGCATGGGAATATTATGTATCATTACTTAATTCAGAGTGGAGTGCCAATGAAGTTTCACGTCAGTCTTTGAATGTACAGGGTGGTTCAGATAAGTTGACCAGGAAAAAATATTTTATTTTTTTAAAGAACTGAACAAAAATGAAAGATACAACACGACACAAACCCAAAAATATCCTATGGTTTTTTTATCAACAGTCGATAAACTAATCTCAGTTGATACGTCATGGCTATTTCATAATTTATACTTTTTGATAAACAAACAATGTAATAAGATTTGAAATCATTATACTCCGTTTCCAAAAGGACATGAATACAATTTGTTGTTGATCCCTTGTCGTTGTTTTGTATTTATATATGGGTCATTTTATTATTTTTATGAATACATTTTTGCCCTTCAAATAGAAATACAAATTTATAGCAACAATTATAATATATTATTACGAAGCAATTTTATATACAGTATAGAATGAAATATAGGATTTTATATTAATGAGACTAATGATAGTCTTGAAGTACTCAAGAGACAGTTGGTTCTTTGCAGTTTTTGCCTAACTACCAGATGAATTCAGGCTTTTTTTTTCTGTTTCTTTTTTAAGGAAAGGTTGCATTATACAATAAAGGTAACGATGTGGCAATCCTCAAAAATAAAGGCCCCTTTGTTCTCAAAGTGTTTGACAGTGAATAAAAAATTGTGACGTAGTTTTTTTCACTGGGATTTCGCCGTTGCTTACACTTCTTGTCCTTGGCTTTCACGTTTTTTTCTTCAAATGAGAATTAATGTTGCACACAATTGATTTGACCCTTCCTTAGTTCTTTCATTGCAATTTCGCATTTTGTTAAACTTAACCTTTGGAGAAAAATAATATTTTTCTACAAACACTCTTGTTGATTGACATGCTTTAACTGTATCATACGCTTTAGGAATGGTATAAATGACACATTGGTACGGTTATTGTATCTCGCAACCTTTCCACGCAAAAGATACAAATCCTAAAATCGGTTGGTAATTAAGATATTACCAATCTAACACAAAAATATACTGAGTATTTTGTTGTCGGCTGTCGATATTTTTTGCTTTTTTGGTCATAAACAGTTATATCAACGTTAATTGTAGTAATGGGACGATTAGTGGTAATCGGGAATAAAAGAATCGGGTGTTTTTTCTGGAATCAGAATTGGCATCGGGAAAATAATGTTTAATTTACGATTACGATTCATATTTAGTTCTGGTATTTAACTATTTTGAAAATACTAAGTTAGGAAAAAATAATTGCCCGCTCCAAAATTAAGGAATTTTTGCTTTTTGTTAAAAAATTTAATATTTTAATTTCTTTTCAAAAATTTGAATTTTATTAAATTTTTCAAATGGTTTTACAAAATAATTAACTCTCTGTTAATAACTTTGTATTTTTGAAATTTTTCTCCGAAAAATTTAATATTATATTTTTTCCAACAATTTTTTTCCTTTAAGTACAACTTAAACAAATTTTTTGATAAAAGATCCTAAAAAATTTAAAATGTTTGTATAAAAAATTCAAAAATTTCCCCCACCATTCACAAAAAATGAAATTTTTGGAAAAAAGATTAAAAATCCATACCTATTTCTAAAAAATCAATTTTTTGAAAAAAAAAATCAAAAATCCATACTTTTCTTCAAGAAAAAATTAATTTTTTCGGAAAAAAAATTCAAAAACCATAAATTTCTTCACAAAAAAATTATTTTTTTCGGAAAAACATTCAAAAATTAAATTTCAAATAAAAATTTCAAAAATCCACAGCTATTGACAAACAAATTAAATTTCAATTATTACATTTTTAACAAAAGTTTTTTTATTTTATTTTTTTTAAATTGAAAATTAAATTAAATTTCAAATATTAAAATTTCTTATAAAAGAAATCCTTTAATTTTGGGGAGGGCAACAGCCTCTCCAGCCCACACCATTTTGGACTTTGGACTTACAATACAAGTAATGTTGTATAATTAGCCAATTATTCCCAACTCTGAAATTATTATTCAATCATTATTTGGAATTGTTCACTAAATAACAAAAATGTATTCGAATCCATCAATCAACGTTCTCAAAATAAATCTTTAAATAAACGCAGATGTAATATTTTCTTTTTCAGCTGTTTTCATTAATTTCCATGAGTTGACTCTTGTTTGATTTAAAGCAGCTACCTACTACAAACAACAAAAACGGGTATGACAAGATTTTTATTTTCATATTAATGTATGTCAATCAAGGACCTCCGTTTAGAATTCGTGCCATTTCATACTCTACCTTTGATAAGATTATCAATTCAATGTATATAATTATAAAAAAAATATTCGCTAAATAATACTGAAGTGTTGGCAACAATATTAATACAGGAGACTACATGTTTTTTTCAAATTTTTATTTTCCCTAATGACAATCGAGGTTGAGAGTGGATAAAAAAGTAAGTCGTGAAAAGAAGCACATTGCCAGCTGATAGGAAAATACAAATTAATGTATTTTGTTAGTGAGGTAAGTTTGCGACAATAGTATCAAAAAATAACTTAAACAGGAATAACGCAGTTTGTACCTGGTTCAGGTTCAGCAGTTCTATCGGTCCCGGTTTTTTCATTTCAACAGTTTCGGTTCAGCTTTATTGATTCCATTCTTCGGTCTCGATTCTTTTTTATAAAGGCTTGGTAACGAGCACTTATAACAAGGGGAAAATTCGGGCAAAGGAAATGATATTGTATAAAAACAGGACCGCAGCTACCTTATACGCAGATTGTGTAGTCCTCCAAGTTCTAGTAGGGGACCTGAAAACTAAGGTTGTTTAAGACAATGGTTTTCAAACCGGGGGCCATGAGGGGAAGCCAAAGGGGGGGGGCACAGGTAGATGATAAATTGAGGATTGCTTTCAGTCTACACATACAAAGTACACAGGCTTTGTATAAATGGGGCCTCAATTAAAGATGTATTAATGTAGGGTGCTTCCAAAAGTGTAGAAAATCCTGGCTTAAGAAATATTATAGTTATCATATCATAGGGCTCCGACAAGCTTAGTAGCGTACTTGGATCCATAATCTACACGCCCTCTTTCCTCTTTTATTTACACTGTCTGGTACCTAAAAATACTTTTTACAGATCCAAAAGAAGTCCTTAGCTATTTGAAACTCAGATGCGACATCATCAGCCTGACGACATTGGAAAACTCTGGGATTTCACAAAAAGAACTCAGAAAATTGACTTATTGATTAAAGCTAATTTATTTTAATAATATATATTGTATTTTCTTTATATATTCTAAATAATAACAAAATCAGAATAACCGAGACCGATAAATAAATTATTACGGTCTCGGTTCGACTTTGTAAATTCTAGATTCTAGCGGTTCAAGAACAAGAACCGCTTGAACCTCTAGACTGATAAGAGCACCCACAACCTTAGTAATAACAGATATCTTACAAATTAAGTCTCCAAGTTATCTGAGCCACCCTGTCGATAAATTACTCAACGCACCTTGTAAAAAGATGTAGCCACTAAACATTTGTATGTATTGTAAATCATTACGAAATTTTAAGTTTGTTACTTTAAATTAATGTATTGCGTCACTTATTGCCACATTTACAAGAGTTACAAGAGTGTCCTCCCTAGCCAGAATATAATGTACCTTCCAAATCCATTTTGGCAGCAAATTCACATATTGTTATATTTCCTTCTTCCACAAATGATTCTATATTTTGTATGAAATAGACTGGAATTTATGTCGAAGAGCTTTATTACTCAAGCAAGCATGAAATTACGAACATGACTCATGCATAAATTGACGACTTCTTTTTTTAAAAAAAAGCTCTTTCATTATTTTATTAGTATAACTTTGCTTGAATTTGTGACTACATACATAGGATTGAAATATCTTACGGTGTTCATTTGTTAAATCATATCAAGGTATTCTTTTAATTATATTCCTTATAAATTGAGTTTATTGCTAATTTAATGTATGTAAGTGTTAAATCCGAAGGAATTTAAAGAATTGTAATTATATATCTATAAAAAAGTCATATAATAGTCGTAAAAAAATACATGAAATAGTTGGGGTTATATTATGTGAATCGCTATTTCACACTCTATTTTCACAGCAATGACTATAATCAAAGATTCAGGGATAGAATGGAGGGAAATTCAGATACTTTATTTGAGAGATTGTAATCTTTAGTGATGAAAATCCTCTGTATCAACATGGTAACCCAGACAATTTGAAGAATGTTTTAGGCTAGAGGAGCTTCGTTATCTTGATGTTTTATTAAATCAGCTGTGGTAAGGGAGGAGAAGATGATTAAAGTAACAAGGACATTGACAAGTATTAATCTGATGTGTATCCACAAGTCTACTTTGAGTCCAACAAGGTCAAACAATTATAACTCTGCAACAAATCCTCAAGGTTACTCACCGTCTTCTATGAACACACACGTATGTTCAATCAGGTTTTGAAAATAATTGAATGTTGTAGAAAAAGAAGAGAGTAGAATAATAATGAAAAGAAAATTCATTCTTCAGATTACCAATTCAAAAAAAACGGGCCAGCTAAAAAATACAGCGGATTTTGATTACTAGATATCTGTGTGCAGTGTTGTAGTAGCCAAAACCACCTTACCTAGAATCAGACCTTTATCCAAGGAGAGACACTCAAAATTCTAAGAGGACCAGCCCGTGATTCTTCTTTTACTAACTTGAGATAAAAATTTTATTTATTTATTCTTGATGTTTTTAAAATAAAGTAAATGTGACGTCATGAGGGACACCCACCCGCAGGGTTTTTATTTTATTTGGGAGGGGTATTACTGTCCGGCAGAATGGTGAAGAACTTAATTTTTTTTTGAAGGAATACCTTTTTTTATCTTTAGAAAATTATGATAACCTTAAGGTAGTTTCAGCAATCTTTAGTGATTTTTTTTTTATCAATCTAATATGGTTCAAAGAAATATAAATGGGATACTGGCTATAATTGAGGGGGATAATTCTAAACTAGGGTATTTATTCTTGCGTTTCCCCTTAATTTTTACTATTATTTGATGACGTAATGTATTTCTTGGTTTAAGGGCAAAATTTTTTTTATCACAATCACTATAAAAAGTACAATAAATAAATAACACAAATGAATATTCAAGTTCAAAATCCCACCATCCCATTTGTATTCTTTTAAACTTTGGCCTCCACCATTCGGTTGTCACTGATACAATCCCATGATTGGAAATAATTTAACACAAAAAATCTGTTCTATAATTAAAGCTATTCAGAAACAAACTCAAAAAGGCTAAATGACTGCAATTCCGATTTTATAGGTTCAGAGTTCTCCTGGTAGCGGGACCAAGGGAAAATGACTTGCGTTTACAGCCGAGTACTCTAGTGCCATCTGTTTATAAATATACTTATAATAAATGATGAACATCTAGTGTGGAATAGGCGTGTTAAGAAAAAGAAACCGAAAATCAAAATAGTAACAATTTGAAGAAAGTTTTGGAAGAGAGAAAAAACAAGGCTCATGTCCTTTCATTAAATCAGCTACAATCATATGTGACAAGAGAGGAAGGAGAAAAGGATATAAACAATAACATTAGCTAGAATTACTTTGATGTCGATCCCCAATTTTACACTGAGTCCAAAAAAGACTTGCAATTATAACTCCGCTCAAATCCTCAGGTTTACCCTTCGTCTTTGTTTGAATATAATTGAATCTATTTAGGAAAGGATGTTCACTACTATGGTATTAAATAATAATGACAACTGCTATAGGAAAAGAAAATTCATTTTTCAGACTACCAATTCCAAAAAAAAACCGGGCCATGACTGCTTTTAATAATTAGAATACTTTAAGAAATGAGGCAACGGTGTCTTTTTACTCGTAACTTCATTATTATTCTTTGTTTCATCGTGTTTTATGGCTTCTACTCGGATCTCATATCACATACATAAATTTAATTACGTAAGACGTTCATTTTACAGAAAACAGTCCTTCGTATAATCCACAAAGATTACTAAGAGTAAGTTGCATTTAGGTGAATGCATTGTGATCTTTCTTCGTTAAAATTCCAAAAGTTCAACTCACATACATATTATCTAGGTATTAAATTACATCTGTTTGAATGTAGACAATGCATTGGATAATATATTTTTATATTAGTTCTGCTCTCATTAGAAATGTTCAACTCGGAGTTGAAAAGATCTTCATGTTTGATTCCATTCTTACATATTCGAAGAGAAAATAATGAATAAGGGTAGTCTAACTTCCTTCAGGGCAGAGTAGACGCATTTAATGAAAGGAAAGAGATGATTAAAGAGTTGAATTAATTGAAATCCCTTATCTTGATTAAGAAAAACAAAAATCAAGAGGAGTAGGGCTCTCGTTGTGGATCCGTCTGTTTCTTTTATCAATCTAAAAAATCAGGAGTTTCACCTCCTAATAAAGTATTTATACGTGACGTCGCGTTGAACAGACCTGTATAATATCCTGTGAAGCCATTTTTGTTAAACCACAGCATTACCACATATAAATTTACACTGTTGTCTGCTGTTCGCTCTCCATGATGATTTTCTTCTTCTTTTCTCCTATTGCTCTTCTGAAGTTTGATTGGTTGAATTTGAAAGAGCTCATGTTGGGCTCTGACAGTATTTAGTTTAGGGCCCACAATACAATTTTGAAATTGAACTGTCAAATAATAAATCTTCTACAATATTAAAGTTTGTCTGGACGGATAAATGTAAGTCATTTTTGACATCTGCATAGAATCTTGATCTAAGAAATAACAATGTTGTATCGAGCGTCATATTAAAAAAGAAAAAAATGTATATTTATATAGTTGTTTAGAATATGACCTCTCGGTATTTAAAAAGGTATGACATCTCTCCAGGTGTTTTGTATGTTGCATTGAGTGTGCGCGTCATATTAATGTAACTTTTGACATATATTCTCTCTTCTTTTCTTTTTTAATATGACGCCCACGTTCGATGTAACTTTGTTATACCTTATGACTATATACGTTTTCTTTTGTAAGAGGGCGAGGAGAAGGCGGGGAGAGGGACATATGGTGACCTGAATTAAGAACTTTGTTTAGATTAGCTGCCTGTTGTATGATTTTGGAAGGAGAAAATGAATTACTGTTACAAAGAGGGGAACTTTCTATATTTAAAATATCATTAGTACAAGGGAAATATTGTAATTATATTTGAATTCATAGATAACTATTGTATTATGCCTTTTTAAACCAATTTACACCAAAGATAGGGGAGAATTCTTCTTTCAGAAGATGTTAACAGACTTACGACTATTAAATAATGAATACAAGAAAAGAAAGAGCACACACAACAACCGTTTTTCCTTTTCTAATTGCTAAGCTTAGTTTTTTCTTTACATAGATCCCGTCTTAACTTATAACTGCGTGACGAATTGATCTAAGTAATAACAATCTTGTTGGATCAAGCGTTGCGCGTTACAATCAAAAAGAAAAGGGTCGTACATTTCGAGGATTATAAATCCTAAGGATTTTTAAATATCTTCAAATTTTGTTATTGTTGGTAAACTGATAGGTTTTTCTTTTTATTTCATAAAGCAGTGAAGTACTATCAGTATTATTTTAATACTAAGGAGGTAACATTTAATATAAAGTATATCATGAGTGTATGCGCTTCTGGAAGACGGCGAATAACAAGTTGAGGATTTCTTGTGGATTTATCTTCTTTGTGAATAGAGCAAATCTATATTATTAAAGGAAATTTTTGGCCGTTTGTCAACGTCCAATAACACTGAGCAATGTCATATACCACCACAATTAACTCTATATGTTAAAGGATATTATCATTAAGGGAGTTGTATCATTTTCCCACAAGAAGGCGCCACAGTCGATTGTTTTGTAAATAAACGAATGTTAATAAAAAACTCTCAAATATTATTCAATGCCATGCCCGTGGAAAAATATGTTAAAGGTCTTGTTCTTTTTGGAATTTCAAGGAAGAAGGGTGAAACTTCTGAGGTAACAAGGGCTCTGGACTTTGCAATTCTTAATTGTAAAGCCCTCATTGCCAGCCGACTAACTAACTATCAGCCTATTCGGGTGGATGAGTTGAGAGGTATCATCTTGGCAGCTTCAGCCTGCTATGTTTCTCTCACAATGAAAATTCCTAAATTAGGATGTGAGTCATGGAATTTTGCAGGGGAAGAAATCCGGTACCTTCCATCAACTTCACGGAATCATCAAAGTATTTTAAAAAGGGTTTTAAAAAATTTTAACAAATATTTATCATAATTTTTAATTTACATGTTTACTGTTATTTTTTCAAAGATTGATATTTAGTTGACATTCTACCCCGGAGCATTAAGTATAAACTATAATGTTTATTCATGTAATTTTTTACACAATTGCTCCGGGTTATTTATATATATGTATGTTCTATATAATAGATACCGGGTGTCCGGAAAGTCCTGAATGATTTCTAGCTTCCAACTTCATTAAGATCTACAAGGACTAAAAGTAGAGATACAGATAAATGCTTTTAATAAAAAAGCTTCGCTTCTTTATAATCTATAATATGTTATTAACAATTTGGCCTTTAGCTTCCATAACAGCCACAACACGGGGACGGAAGGAGGAGCAGGTGTTCTTGATGTAGGTGGGGTCCATATTGGCCAGGCCTTGGTAATACTGGCCTTGAGAGCTTTGGTACTGCTGTGGTGTTTTTTGCAAGCCTGCCTCTCAATGAGCGTCCAGATGCTGAAATCCAAAGGGTTCAGGTCGGAGAAGGAGGGGGCCAGAAGTGATTAGGCCAGACTTCCACATTCTCCTTCAACCACTTCAGGGTGTTCTTGGCTGTGTCTGTGGGTGCCCTATCCTGCTGAAAACACACCCTCTTGCCAGGATACTCCTTCCTGATCCATGGGGCCACCTTGGTCTTGAGCACCTTGATGTAGTCCTCCGAGGTGAGCCTGTAGCCCTCTTGGAAGAAGACTGGAGGCATGGTTTTACCATCTGAGCCAACAACTCCAAGCATCAAGATGCTGGCTGGGTGCTTGATCATGGACACATATTTCTCAGATCCCACATAACCATTAAGGCTAATGTAGCGATCATTTTTGCAGTTGAAGACTGGATCCACTGTAAAAGTTTTCTCATCGGAAAAAATGAGAAGTCTGTCCCCATTGCTTTTCATGTTGTTCAAAATCTTCTTGCATCGGATGTATCTGGCCTCCATATTGGCCATGGACAACATGGGACGGGTGGTGCGGAACAAGGACTTGCCCCCAATGTCCTTGACAATGTTGGCAGCAGTAGTCTTACCCATGTTGTTCTTCTTGGCAATTGTTCTGATGCTCAGAAGAGGGTTTATCTTGATCTGGGCCCTGATCTTCTTCTTAGTGGCCTTGGTGCCCTTTAAGACAGGTCTCCTACTTCGAGGCTTGTCTTCAAGGCCTTCCCCTTGTCCAACCTCCTCTTTATCCTGCCAATGGTGCTGGCGGACATCCTGGTGGCCTCAGAGATCTCCTTGTGGCTGATTCCTGCACGAAGCAGAGCAGCTACTTCATGTCTTTTAGCCTCCATGTCAAAAACAATTATGAATTTCGAAATGTTATTGGAACAAAACTTGTTAATCGGAAAACGGGCTTTAACTTTTATTTACGCAACATTTACGTAAAATGTCTCTGAAACCTCGAAAAAAACCATATAAGGTACCGGTCAAGACTTTCGGGACACCCGGTAAACCAAATAAAGAATGTTGGAAAAAAAAAAAAAAAACGTTCATGCCACATTCTCAAAAATTATAAACGTACTATGCTGTTAGATATTGATATTTCTGTTTGGTTTCCCCTGATCAAGGTTCTGAACGTTGTTTTGTTAAATCCGAGTTACCTCTTGTAAAACCATTAAAAATTCCCAATAATAATTCTACATTTGGGAATAATTGGAGGACTGCTACCAATTGATTTTGTCTCTTTTTGTAAGAAAAGTTGCGAGTTACACTAATGTTAAGAACGTAAACCGAACAGAAAGTAAACTAACACATTCAAAGGGTTCATCCGATGTTCACTGATGTAACTAAAATGGAACCGACTTCATTATGACAATTAACCATGAAAAAAGTATATATGTGGTGGGTTAACTTTAAAAAAATCTTTAGTAAAA
Source organism: Lepeophtheirus salmonis (assembly GCF_016086655.4). Taxonomy (NCBI): domain Eukaryota; kingdom Metazoa; phylum Arthropoda; class Copepoda; order Siphonostomatoida; family Caligidae; genus Lepeophtheirus; species Lepeophtheirus salmonis. The sequence goes on along the minus strand of NC_052132.2, from coordinate 33,839,629 downwards.
ATCAAATTAAATTTATTATTAATTTATTGTGACGGTGTATTTTGGTTTGTTTAAGTGACATTTTGATCCAACAGATTAATTAGAATGATTTGTTGATAGAAATTGACAATAAAATGCCGAAGAATACAAATGTATTCCAGGTTCAATTTGAAGAAAAATCATTCTATCTTTTTTTTTTTTTTTTTTTTTTTTGTAGAGATTTGTCCTTCAATGCCCTCTAAAAGCCACTTTATTCATTACATGCTATGATGATAACGAACATTTTCCTTATACATAAATATCTAAGTATTCAACATGATTGATGAAGTGTCTTTCTTTTATGCTAAGGATCTTGGATGTGGGATAAATACTACTATGAAGAAGTACATCTCATTAAATTCTTGGTTGTAATGTCTCCTTTTTCATGTTGCTAACAGAATAATAAGTTATTTTGTTATGTTGAGAAGTCTCCACTCAAAATGTTCTGATGGAGTAACGAATGAAGCTTAATGATTAAATTACTATTTATTTCTCACAGATGATGGATGAACTCTTCAATTAATGCCATTATTTAGAATAATATGATGTATTTTTTCTTTATTGTTCTTTTTGATCGAAGAACAGGTGTGTGTCTTATCTATTTATTTTTCAAAGATTCCACCATTCTCACTGATTCAGTGACGGAAGGACTTGAAGGTGGACTTCAGGCTGTCTGCAGACATGATGCTCAGTGGAGGTCAGCAGTTTTTTTGAGTGATTCCACTGTTGGGTGCTCGATAACAAAGGTTTTTGATCTAGATGTGTCTACAAAAAATAGTGCTGGGGGTCCATGTTCTTGCTTGACGGTGGCCAAAAAACCTTTGACCAGAATTCCTTAGAGCCCACTTTTATCTTCAAAAAGCTTGGCACGGGGTTGCTTGTGCGAGAGGAGGCACATCTTGGGCCCATATACACTCCTCCTCCACATTTGCCGAACAGAAGCTCTTGGGTTCTCCTACATTCTGGTTTTGAAATTTTGCTCCAACATTTCAGAAATATATAGAACTTGGTTGTCCTGGTCTCGCAATACGTTTGGTATAACATTCAGTGTCGTTGTAGATGTGCATGGCCCTGTAGACAGTAGTGTAGGAGATTTTAAGCCTTGCGGAGATATCCATTGGCTTGTCTCCATCCGAAATCTTTTTATAAAGAAGCTTTGCTATAGCTGATTTTCTTAGCAATAAGAAAATCAATCTAAACAAACATTTCGTAGTATTTAATTCAAGCATCATGCAATTTCATTAAAAAAAAGAATTTTTCTTATTGCTTTAATCAGATATGTGCTACATCAATTTAAAAAAAAATGTACTGCATATTTGTGAACACACTGGTTTATTAAATACTATTTCTTGTTTGTGACTCACGCATAATTAGTGTTAATGATAAAAATGGAAAAAATGAGAGTTGAAAATTGGTTAAGGCTAGCAAAATTTTTATTATATCCTCGTTGAATATAAAAATTAATTGTTAAACATCACAGTAAAATATTATTTTAATCATTATTACTAACAAGATCCTGATATTTCCCGGAATACCGTAATTTAAAAGATTGTTTCCCGGGAAATGAAAAATCCTAGTATTTACTTCCTGTTTCATGCAAAACACACACACTAGCACATCATTGAAAAGTCACTTTTTATGTTTATGAGACTTCCTGTTATTCAAAATGTATTATGTTAATTTTCAACAATATCATACTATTAGAAGATTATCTTTTGGAAGTAGGAAGGATACGCGAACTCACTCCTTTAGCTTGAATATCCAGTCAAAACACAGTGACTATACATAGTGATTAGTTTTTTTTGATTGGTGAATAAGAGCAAATACTACTGGAGTATAAATAATAATTATCGTGCACTTGTTGGATCGTACTCTTTGCTTGAGATGAGCAGAAGATTGAACTTAAGTTAAGGAACTTTATCATCATTTATTAAAATGGAAGTTAGTGGGTTTTGTATCAAAGGGACAGTGTGAAGAGTCGGTTTTAAGGAGGTGGCCATTGCAGGAACTGTCCGGCCTTGAGCTTAATTACAAAAAATAGGGGCCAAGCACAAGGTTTTTAAACAACAGAGGAAATCGTCTTTAATTATGCATTTTTTCTAAAAGAAAATGTTAATCAAAAATCCTTTCGATTTAATGTAATTTAAAAAATATTAAAAATATTTTTTTTTAATGTAATTATTTACAAAGAATAAAGATTCATAATTCAATTTAAAAAAGAAAAAAACAAACAACAGGGTCTGCATATTCATCTTTGCTCTAGACTTCGACAAGGTACAGCTCATTCTGAGTATGTAGCTTCCATAAAAGTTTAAGATTTGAAAATTGAAGTTACACTTAGGATTCCTAATGTAAAACAAGGATTCTCAACCTGTCTTGTATTGAGATCCCCATTTGTCATTATGATTAAGCATCGGCCCTTTTTTATCGTCTTATGATCCATGCAAATGCTCAATATTTCATTTAGTGATCATCTGACTTTCAGTCATGTAACAGCATTTTTTTGTCAGTGGTGTAGGGGCTCCGATTGCCCCAATATTAAAAGTACAAGGGCCAAATATATTTTCCCTCCTTCCAATATGAAAACACTTGCTATTATACATAACGTCCGATAGCAGAACTTACATCATTAGGTAATATTATTGTACAATTTTGATCAGTTCTCCCCTATCAATATACTTTGAGATATATGTGGTGATGAAAATTGTGTGTATTTTGGGCTTGTTAAAAAATAAGAAACAGAAAATAAATATAGCAACTCTGCCAATTTGAAGAATATTTTAGAGGTGAGAAGCATAGCTGTCATGAAGTTTAAGGGGAAGACGGAAATGAACAAGGACATTTGTACGAATGACTCCAATGTCGATCTCCAATTCATCTCTGAGTCCAACAAGGACTTACAATTAAAACTCCGCAACAAATCTTCAGGGTTACACTCCGTCTTGTATAAGCACATATGAATGTTTAGTTACCTTTTGAAAATAATTAAAGGTAAAGGAAATTCATTCTTCAGACTACTAATTACAAAAAGCGTTTGAGGTAAGAAATACAAAAGATTTTCTTTACTAAAGATCTGTGACACACTAGTTATCTGGTGCCCATTAATAAAGAAACATTGTTTTCAAAAGGAAACTCTTTAATTCCATTAAATTGAACGTAATTATTATTTGTAAAAGAATTCCAAAGGAATCCGAGTATGAGAAAACACCCATCTTAATTGTATTATCATTAATTATATATCAATACATTTTTTTTAAAGTCTTGAATAGAGTCTACATGTTGGTGGATTCCACAATAGAAAATTTTTTAATAGGCACAATCACGCAGCCATGTAATTTATCATTTTTTTAAATTTATTTTTCTACAAATGTATAACTATATATTTGGAATTTCCATATAAATGCATGCCTATATTTCTTGAGACAGACAGTGTACACTCTAATTACGAATATGTTGATATTTATACATACAGGGTGAAACAAGGTAAATCGGGAATAATAACTTTGACTGCTATTTATGAGACTTGTATAAGAGATAGATCCACATTAAATGTAAAGTAACTATTCATAATGAAAGCCTTGGTTTTCGATCATGATCTGTACACGGCGCCTGAATGCCTGTCATGCCCCTACTAACTCGTGGTCTAGGTCCATCATTGTCTTGACGATGGAAGCCTTCAAGGCCTCTACTGAGGCATGATGATACTTGCAAGCGATTCTCTCTCAGCAGATGCTTTGAGTTTCTGACCCTAAGCAGGTAACCCATCTCAATCCTGATTACATTTTTGATGGTCCCTTTGCTCACATCACTGTCCTTGGCCAGCCTAGTGATTGTCGTATCTGGATGAGTGTCAATTGATCGTTTAAATCCAGCTATGAACCTTCAGTCCGGATTTTATGATTTTGTTGAATGAGCTCCTCTTTCAGCCTTTCCCTCCTCATCAAAGGCCTAACTCGCGTCATAAACAGTTGATTTGGGATATTTGAAGAGGGAAATTATCTCTTGTGGAGAGTGTCCCGCATGGCCAGCTTCGATGATGGAAATTCTGCTTACTTTTTACATGCTAGTACGACGAGATACTAAAAAAAAAAAAACGGACTATAATTCGACTGCTAACACATTTAGCTTGGCGCAAGTTTTGAAATATTTATCACATACCCCTCTACAAGTCCCAAAATTCTCGATGACAGTTATTTTGGATTTAACTTATCCACCCTGTATATGTTGATACCTTTTTCTCTGTTTCGCAACCTATCATACAAAAGAAACAAAACAAAAAATCATTCAATGTGTTTCAATTTTAAATACCTTCGTGTGTGTCGACAAAACCATTTGCAATACCAATTATATTTTATGTGGGACTTGAACATGTTTTAAATATAGTTGGTTTGTTGCGTCATTTCATTTTCTAAATCAAAATAAGATAGATCCCCAATCAGGGGCGCCGGCAAAAAAATCCTCCGAGGGCCCAATCCTATGTTTGATACTCCTGAAACTATTGAACTCATTCCTATCTTTTATATGATATACAATTCTTAAAGTATGTTGAATCCATTAGACGGATCACATTATTTACCAACTTGTTATAATATTGTTTGTTAGTAGAGGTTTCACTGTACATGAAGGACCATTTATATTTTTATTTGTCTCCATTAATTAACCAAATAAAGCCATGACACAATAGATTCTTCGCCCATATTTTTCTTTGTGGTCTGTTCTTAGGGAGGACAATTTTCAAAATGGCTTCTTTGGTTTATGAAATACTAGCGGTAGTGCCCAACAGTTCCCGGAGTTATAAAGCGTCGACAAACAGACATCATTTGCTTTAATAATATAGAAGATACCTCCCCAAGAAACTATCATTTTTTTAATGGACACACTCAAACGTAGTTACTCAATACTTAATGTTATCTCCTCAAAAATAAAAAATAAATAATAACAGCATGATATTTTTTTTTATTTGACGTGGGGAGTAGGTGAGTACTTTGAGCCTAATGTATTTTTCTAAATGAGGCGTTTTTGAGAAGAAAGCCAACAGGACCTCACACCCAAATGAGGACTCACTGAAGTCCTCCATAGTGGCTGCATGGGACAACTTGTAAGAGGAGTTTGTCATAAACTCTTGTATGGCCTTCAGGCGACGTGTAAAGGCTGTGATTCATAATTAAGGTGGTCATATTGTGTAAAAAAAGTTTTACAAAAGCCTTTTCTACATGTTTTGTGAACATTATTTTTTGCCTATTATTAAAATTATAAAATTATTGATGTATTTCTAAATCCATCTCTGGAGACTACGTTTACCTGCCCTGCCCTGTATATTTATGTATAACCCTGCAGGCTCCTCTATGAATTACTCCAATGCCGATCCTAAATTCTACTCCGAGTCCGACAAGGACTCCCGAGCAAATGTACGTTTTTACTCTCCGTCTCTCATGAGCTCAAGTATTAGTAATTACGTAATTTTGAGATTTTATGTCTTCAATAATTTAGTAATAATGACTAAAGCTTTAGAAAATAAAAAAAAACCTGGTTATATCAAGGTTAATAGAAGTAAAATGTTATACAATAACGTGTACGACTGATGTTTGGGTTGCACCACGCTTTTTAATTGTTACGCCATAGAAAAAAATGATTGGTTGCGTGTTATATCAAAATATGTCTGTCTGGCCCAGGAGTCGGTAGGATACATCAAATTGAAAATTGTAGCAAGGCCGATTACATCATGTAATCGGTCAGGAGACCTACTATAACGTGAATAGGTACACCATCTTGCCACGGCTGAAGACCAACTACCCGAAGGGTTACTATGCCTTGACTCTGGAATGTGCCACTTCTCAAACATATGCCAAGGCTCAAAAGAACCATGCCCGATTACATGATGGTTTGACCATCATGTAATCACGCATGCTAAAATTTTCTATTAACCTTGGTTCATATTACCAAATAAAAAAAGCCATTTTATATATCTTTCTGTACAGTAATCATAAACAGTGATATCTACAGATAAATATATCAACTTGTGGACAAAATTAAGTCCTTTGATTTTAAAATGCAGCACTCGGGAGTCATTATACACATAAAAACTCGTGTAAAAATGATTAAAATCATAGCTTATGTTTAGTCATGATCATGACGTAATCAATAAATCAAATCCTCTTTATCTAATACTTAGAATAGCAAGTACTTATAGTCTATGTAAATCTTTATTTACAAATTTGCATTTAAAGGAAAAGATAATTTTTGGAAAATAGAGGAGTACAGGACAAGGTTTTTTGACTGGGTTTTTAGCTTCGCCAACAAAGTTGAACAGAGGGTATGTTTTGTGCCTCTGTTTCTTTGTTTGATAGCAACTAGGATTACGCCAAAAATTACATATAGATTTTGGCAAACGTAGTACAAAGATCATAAATGGTCAAAGTGAGAGGCCATTAAATTTTGATTGGTTGAAGTAACACAAAAGGTAAAAAAACATGATATACCATAACTTTGAAACAAATTGAGATACACAGCTAAATTTGATTTTAGGGAGAGTTTTTGCCCTCAACAGAGTGCCCATCCTAGTTCTGAATATTTTTAGACTTTCCCAATACGTATCTGGCTTTAAGTTAATTTATGTTTCGCCCTAGGTCTGTTCCACGGAAGAGTGGGGGGGGGGGGAGGGGGGAGGTAATACGCCTTATTGATTATTTTTGATTTGTAAAAAATGGGATTTCAGTAGGATAATTAGGATTTTTTATGTTATAGTATACAAAAATAAAGCTTAGTTGAAGGAAAAAAATATTTGCAGAGTCTAGTAAAAAGGTTTTAATTTTAAAAAACGTAAGTCAAAAAATGTAATATAACATTGTATTCCAAGTAAAACTGTAATTATTTTTTGGGGGAAATTGAAAGATCCGTATTCAATAAACTCAAAAAAGCAATTTTATATTAGATCCGGAAAGAATGGGATATCAGTTTGAAAAAAAAAACAAAAAAACATTCAATCTTAGCACCGGCCCTGGTTCTACCTGTACCGAAGGGACTCAATTTAATTCTTGCATAAATTACGACGAAAATATAGGTGTCAATACGGACCATTTATTTTTTCTGATGTTTGTATTGAATTCATAAAGTGTAATGATGTAGCTATTATGTATTTGGAAAAAAAGGTTGGTCGAAAGCTCTCAGTGAGCAAAGAGACCATAAGAAATGCCATCAGGATTGACATGGGTTACTTGTCGTGGACCAGAGCCTCAAAGCATCTGTTAACAGAGCAGAATCAGGCAGACAGAATCATCAATGGTAAAATTCTTATTAACCACATGAAGTGCAAATCTTGTTACGGTCGGGTTTTTTTCGGGAGACGAGAAAATCTGATAAGGTCCAACCAGGTATGAAAACAAAGAATCCGACTTAGGTTACAGTTGTGGCGGTCATCAGCACGGAAGGACTAGTTATGCCCCCTTCCCCACTTCTTCCAAAAGACCCAGAAGGTGACCAAGGAGGTCTACAGGGACGTTCTCAAGGTCGTGGTCATCCTATGGATGAATAGAGTCACTGACGGGAAGCCATATACATTCCAGCAAGACTCAGCACCTGCGGCCAAGATTTTTTCAAGAGTTTAGGACAAAATGTGCCAGATTTTTGGCTTCCATTATATTAGCTAGCCAACAGCCTGGACCTCAATCCATATAATTTTTACTTTTGGGGTAGGGTGGAGAGAATCGTTTGCAAGAATAACCATGCCTCAATTACGATCTTGAAGGCCTCCATCTTCAGTACAATGAAGGACCGGATCCGCATTTAGGCGCTGTGTAGGGATCGTGATGGAGAACAAAGGGTTGCATTATAAATAATCATTTTACATTTAATGTGGCTTTTAAATGAATAAAAAATAATCTTTCTATCTCTTTTACAAGTCTCATAATTAGCCATAAGGGTTATTCTTGAGTTACGTCGACCACCCTGTACTACTAACGTTTTTAGATTTTAGTTTTTTAATATGTATTAGAAGCAAAACAATGATTCAAATTGCCTCATTTTGCAATTATTAAATAGTATTTAATATTCATTTAAAAAAAAAAAATTAACTTCAATATTATATTAACTAGGTGTAACAACATTGCCCGGAGTTATTACTTATTCAGATACCTCCTCAACAAAACCTTGATGTTAATTTCCATTTTTCATGATCACAGTCATACTTAGATATTATCTCCTCAAGAATTTTTTTTTATAACAGCTTAAGAAAAAAAATAATATGATTTGATATTTAAACCAGAGGGGCCCAAAGTGGGGTCGCTACCCCCCCTTGCTCTGATCTCACTGTGTGCGTCGGTTGAGTGAGCGGTCCCCTTGGCCTGTGTGTGCGTGCACTGTCTGGGAGAACAGCCACACACGCATAGTGCATGTGCATGGCTGTACACAACATTATAAATCCCCTCCAGTGTCATTGGGGGTTGTCGGCCTCTGGCACCGTTATTTTGCGGGTAGCTGGCTGAAAAGTTTTTGGAACCCCTGGTGTAAGCTCATCTAAAGTCATAATAATTCTTTTAAATGGTATAATATATAAAGTACTTCCCTGTTTTCTTTTTTTTTTAATATAAGTTGAACTAAATGTCTGCAGAATTTAATTCATTTTAAACAGTACTTCCTGTATATTTTATTCCATTTTTTAAAATAATATATTGGTATAATATATACATCAGGGAGCACCTTTTTCATACATTTAGACATATATATACAGATAAACTTTGCTTTATTAATATAGATTATAACTAGAGATGTGCCGTATGTCAAATTTTCAACCGATTCCGATACTTTTTTCTTTATGGGTGATTCTGATTCCTGAATATGTATAATTGAATTTCATAAACAAATAACAAAATTGTTTACTTTTTTTAATGCTGAACAGTGGTCTTAAATAACCAGTAACACCAATTAATGTGAACATGTTGATAATGAAAAAGGAATGTTCGATTATTTGATGTTCGTGAATATCAGTCATATTATGACTGCATTGAGTCTTGAAATAGACTCTCCTATTGTGCTGGAGGAGTTTGACCCCTAAAACAACGCGATAAGAGCTTCCCAAAGGAAATGGCGTAGTGATGTGCCGTGAGCTGAATTTTTCTACATGAGAGGCACTGATGCTTATTAATATATATGCTTATTAATGATAATATATTGAAACATAAAAGTTTTTAGACGGATAAGTAATTCCAAGATATGTCGAGTACTTAAAGTAAACAAAGCTTATTTTTAAGACAAACTGGGATTATGGGTACACGTTGTAGAAAAGTCAACACATTTCTACCCGTGGGAAAACATAAATTATAAATTTTCCAAAGGAAGGAAGTATGTCTAGGGAGATGTTCATGTTGTAATGGGCTTGAAAGAAAAAAAGTTCCGAGTGATACTCTGCTTTTTATGCTCACAAGCCGTGTTTTTTGGTTCTTTTTTTTATGTACTTCATAAAACTCGAGTACCAATTTACGAGTTTTGCTTTCGGCTCATCACTAAAATTTTGTATTACATTTAAACGGATCCTATTGACATTACTTAATAATTGGAACAAAATATCGAACATTTTGACCAGTTTTTTTTTCTTTTTAATTATGTGTCGTGAAACGGATAAAACTATAGTTTAGGCTATGAATATATATTATTAATGTATTCATTTATCTTCCAAATTCAACAAAAATAAGGAAAATTTTGATTTCGCTGAAGAGAGCCTCGCGGAAAAGAAGCCGTGCTGAAAAAACTCCATCAAAAAGAATCCTCTTGAAAAGATTAACGTGGAAATGAATGACAATTTTTTACATTTAACAGACGCATGATATCTGCACCATCTTGCGGCTTTGAATGATTTGTTAGCTTGTATCTTTACAAGCTCCGTCCACCGTTTGAAAATGGAGGAGCTAATGCACTAGGCTCGTGCCAAGTCTCACCCCTTTGTGAATGCCAGCATCGTGCATGAGGCCAAGAAGCAGGATCCTGCTTGAGTCCGAAATGTCTGTACCATCTGATCAACAAGCCTGCATACTATACATTACATAGATCTGTGTTATCATCAGAATAGACAATAAATTGGAATAATATTATTTTTTTTCGTCAAAGAAAGTCATTTATTTATAGTGGACGACAAAGTAATAAAGAAGCAACTGATAAATAGATTTATCAGTTATCTGCTAAATGTCACCTTGAGCATTGTTCAAAACCTTGATATTTACTTATACGTTTATATGAATGTATCTCTAAGGATATCAGTCAACCATAGCGTCATTGTCCCAAAATGACACTGAATGGTTGAATTAATAATGGAGGGAGGAAATCTTTGGAATGAAAAGATCTTTTAATGATGTATCATGACGACACTTTATTTGTATATTGCAAGAAAGAAACAGGGGAAATGCCCAAAATCAGTTGGTAGAGAGCCAATTCTTCCCAAACATGGAATTATTACTTAATAATTATGATAAATATCTCACAACTAAGAGCTAATTCAAATTTTAACCAACCAACGGTCAAATTAGAAAAATTGTCAGTTGACAACCAATACAGTGTCCATTTTTATGTCAGTGAGCTAACTTTATTTGAAAGGATCTTTCAATTTTGTATCATGACGTGACATTGATTGTATATTGCAATCTTTTATCTAGAAAGAAACGGATAAAATGGCCCAAAATCAGTTGTTAGTAGTTTGATCATTCAATAGCTACTAGAAAAGAATCGTATCTTATTAAGAGCTATTTCTAATTCAACCAGAGAACGGATACAAAGAAATGAAGGATAAAAAGTGACAACTGATTAATAAAAGTGTAATTTTTTTAATATGTGATGGGGGACATCAATTATTTTTCAGGGTCTGATAACAAAACGTCCTTTTTCCAAAAGACAATTAAACAAGTTATGTAAATCAGAAACGCTTAATTTTTATCATATAATGATTCTACACATTTAAAGTTTAGTTCTACACAGTTTTGAAAATCCTATAAGATTGGTTACGTTCCACATTGTCTATATAGTGAACTTCGGTATTTTTAAACCAGATGATTGATTCGTTTTTTAGTTTCTCTTAGAATAATAACTTTTCATTGAGAAGTTTTAAAAGGATAATTATTTATACAAAAGATGCAAAATGTAATTATTAACATGTTATTTTTTGCAGTTGTAGATGCTTCGTTAATTAATTAATTACACCATTTCGACATGAAAGTCAATAACAAATTAATACCAATATTTCAGCTTCTGAATAAGGAATTATTTATTTGATTAAAATTAATAAACAATATATAATACCACCAAAAAATCAAGTAAAATGAAGACCCTTACTTAGCAGCTAATCTTTTGTGACTTCATAACTATCAATTAATGAATTATTTTGAATTTGAAGCATCCATAAACTTGTTTTAAACCCCTTATATCTCAATTATTAATTATTTTAGTATATATTAGATATATCTAAATAAACGATTCAATTTTTCGAGCGTAATTTTATTGCAATCTATATTCACCCAACTTATCCCGCTAATTATATTTAAATTTCTTAATAAATATTAAAAACTAAATTGACTACAAATCAATCAAAACCGACGTTTTTTAAACGCAATTTTTAAAACTTGAAATATAAGGTCTATTTACTTCGGGAAAAAAAAGAAAAGATTTTAGTTCTTAAGTAAGGTCCATCACTTTACTCAATTTTCTTGTGGTTATATACATTTATTATTAATCGTAATCTAGATAAAATAATAAATAATTCATTTTTCAAATGCTAAAATGTTTGTATCATTTTGTCATTTACTTTGATTTTCATTTATATAGTTTTTTCAGGTCGAAGTGTGGTTCTGATCGTAGTTATACTCTAAAAACTTGATTTAAAGGCCAGACCTATTGCAATTGAAAGTTGTATTGGTCATTTTCGTATTTTAAGGCTTAAATAACAATATTAAAGGTGGATCATTCTGAAAAGGCCTTTAAAATCTTGGTTTTTACAAAATCAATCTGGATTGTATTACCCAAATTGAACTAATTGTACCCATTTAAAAATTTCGCGTAACATCAAATCTGATGACACTATTTTTTTTTCGTATATTAGAAATCGAAACAATTAACTGATTTTCAAAATTCGCACTATATAAAACTCTAGAGCTAAACTGCAATTACTTTAATTTCATAAAATATTTTGTCAGTCCAGTTTTTGGCAATATTTATTTTCAACGGCAAATGCACGTTCCTCACCACTCCAACACCTGATAGCAACTGACTCTATTCCCAAGAAAACTTTAGAATATCGCCTATAGAATGAAAACTACTACTTCCACAGCCTGATTGCCACACATTATACAATGTAAGTTATGTTGCCGCAACCTGTATATTTAATTACATACCTATTAAAATAGCTATCGGAGGAAACCATAAATGAAATTTATTTAAACCAAATATATGAAAATTATTATTTAAGGAACTGTTATATATTATCACTAATATAATATACTATAGGAACTATTTATTTTTATTACATTTGTTTTAACTGTATTAACTATTGGTAAACCACATTTTTAATTTTTCTCACTGGAGTTACAAAAGAAAGAGGCTCCTCCAAATATTTGTACGTCTTATTTGAAATATTTGCGCGTCTTATTTAAAAGTTTAAAAAAAAACTATTTTTGAAATTACCATAGAATGTTTTTGATGGTTCAAGGTATTTTATACTTGATTTGTGTTAATTAAAAAATGCTAAAAATAGGCACTCCTGAGATGCAAGGTTGGTCTGGTGGTTCTAACTGGCAAAATCGAACCAAGATCGGATAATATTGCTTGTCGGTCTGGTTTTAATCATTTAAAATATGTCTTTTATTTTTAAAAAAGAAATTTATTGCCTAAAAATTGGTCATAAAAAACCTCGAGCCCACACAAAGTTAAACTTAGACCAGAACCAAGACCGGAATATATTGTTCATCAGTCTCTGTTCTTGTGCTTCTATTCCTACACAGAATATATAAAGAAAATATAATATATATAACAAAAAATAAATCAGCTTAAATCAATTTTCTGAGTTTTCTTTGCAGCGTCAATTGCATCGTTTTACAATGATTTTTGTTACGTCGCCAGGCTGATACAGTTGTATCTGAGTTTTAAAAAAACTCCAAGGGCTTCTTATGGATATGTAAAAGTGGTTTTAGGCACCAAAGGGTGTAAATAAAAGATGAAAGGGGTGGGGTAGATTATGGATCCAGATCTGCTACTAATCTTGCTGGGGCCCTATAATATGATAACCATTATATTTCTTAAGAACAGGTTTCCCAAACTTTACCATGACAATACACTAATACTTTTTTAGTGTAGGCCCCCTTTATACGAAATCATGTATCATGTATGTGAGGGCTGAAAGTAATTCTCCCTCTTCCTGCACCCCTCCCCCCTAGACTCCCCTCACGGCCGCCACTTTGAAAATCATTGTAGCTGCGGGTCTGATTGTATGTAATATCATCTCTTGGGCCACAATTTTTTAGCTCCCTTCCTAGTTTTAAGTGCCTGCTACCAAACTGAGCCTGTTTATAAAAGAACCGAGACCGAAGACCAGAATCGAGACCTATAAAGCTGACCCGAGACCGAAACCGTTGAAATGAAAGAACTGAGACAGGGACCGATGAACCTGAACCGGGTATAACCTTGTTTATAATTCATTAAACTAAAGCTTAAATCATACATATTGAAGAATCACTTTTTTTTAAATTGATGCTTTGCAATGTATGCTCAATGAAGCAACAAAATGTTTCAAATGATCATACTTTTGTGCAACATCCATTTTATACGTTCCAAGTCTTTTTTTTTTTTTTTCCCTATTTATGTATACTCCATTCATAAATTAACATACACAATATCCATAAATAAAGGTTTATAATATAATGCACATTAGATACTTGGAAAAAGGAAATAAGGACTAGGAATCGAACCCAAAAAACACTCACATTATTTATGTGATGTCAGGTAAATAAATTGTAAACTGTTTCATATCTGCACAATAGTTCCGTACTTTGAATATATTATGCGTAATGTCAAGGGAGTTAAGATTTGACATTGAACTTTATTATAGGGATGTAGTTTGACTTTTTGCCCGCAAGTAGGGCTGTGTATTTCACCATTATAGTTCCATCAAAAAATTAGCTCCTTCATCACTTACTTGGTTGTGGGTTGGACGAGATTACAAAATTCTAAAAAATTGGAGCTGTGGACAGAAGTGGTTTCTGATATGGACGATGTGTAGTGATAAAAATAGGGGGTAATTCTCTACTACATACAGCATATCATTGATGCATACAAAACCGAATGGAACATTTGCGTGTGCTTATATAAGATTAAGAGTCCCACTGAGGATTTGTTCTGGAGTTATAATTGTCAGTTCTTGATACAATCGGAGTAGATCGACATCGGGTAATTCTTGTCTTTGTACTTGTTAGTCATGAGACGATTCTAAAAAAAATCCCAGTGCGATTTTAGTAAAATTCCCAATGCCGATGCTTTAATATTTTAAATAATTGTTAAAAAATACCATTTTGCTATAAATTTCTAGGAATTACAATTGCTAAAATAAATCACCTTCCTTTATCCTATATAATATTAAAATAATCTATGTGTGTAAATCCCACCTAGACAAACAATTATAAAAATGCATTTATTTAAAAAACGGAGACAGATACAGACTTTAGACATAAAATAATGTAAGGCCATGTTAAATTCGGATCAGATCATATTCATGGGCTCTGTAGGGCAAGTTGTTTTTTTTTGCTAATAAGTTGATTTTTTCATCAAAACAGGATCGATTCCCCGTGTCTCAAGGTTTTTTTAAAGGTATGGGTTGTCGATTCGAAAATTAAACACAAAAAATTAAAATCCAAAAAACGAATTATTGTAATAACAGAAAAAGGGAGAACGTATATTAAACACGAATTAAAAAAGGGGATTAGGAAGAGGATGAGCGAGTTAATCTTTGTATACATCTTCAATCTTCATATTGGTTGAAGAAGGAACATTGTAAGTTAGTCATGTCAATGACAATTATTAAATCATAGGGTCATACACTTGAAAAATTTGCATTGTATTTACCAAAATCAGTATTTTGACATAGTTAATTATATATTGCATTTCAAGAGTGTGTGTAGGGGGTGCAAGTTTGATTATATTTACATCAAAGGGACAGAAAACAATAACAAAATATTGTATACAAGGAAGTTTGACAATAGAAATTTACATACTTTATAATTATAGTTTATAGTAAATCGTTTTAATTTAGAATTTTAACATAAATAAGCCAAATATATATAAAATCTTCTCAATTTTCATTGGCATTCTTTAAGATAGTGTGTCTTTGCTAGTTTAATGTAAATATTATTAACATTAAATAAAGGAAAGCAATTCCTCTCCCGGCGAGTTTTCCCCAAGGCGAATCTTCCCAGGGTGAGTAATGTCACGGCAAACTCAAGTAACAAATTAAAATGGTCATTTTTTGTATCTTGACAGATATATTAAACATTATTTTCCCTATGCCGATCCCACCACTAGTCCTGACTCATTTCTATCTCCCCCAACCCTCGTCACAACTGCTTGTAGCTGATCTGATGAAAAGTCATGACAATTAAGCTCCTTCTCCTCCAGAACATTCTTCAAATTGTAAGGGCTGGTTTGTTTGTTTTTTTAACACCCCCCCAAATAATCTCGATTAGCATCTCTGGCAATGTGGACCCAGAATGGTATGAGTCCTTCGAAAAAAAAATTGTTTGAATTTATTTCCTCTGCTTTTTGCATTGCTCATTAACACGTCAAGTCAACATCATTGTCTGCTGACAGAGGAGCTGAAGAACTTCTCTGACGTTCCATTAAATGCTTGATGGTCTGACATTTTCCAAGAAAGAGAGCTCTCGAAATATTTTTAAATGTGTGGAGTGTTCTCGTAATTGGCATCACTCGTCCATTCCCCGTAACTGACGCTGAGTGGAGCCTTTCAATGCAAACAGAGAATTAACGCTCTATTTTACAACATTATACAAAGATTCAAATCTTATTTTTTGTATTTAATTATTTTTTAGACCATGAAAATTACATTTAATATATTTTTTGAGTATTTTAAACTAATACAAATGGAGAAATTCCCCGTTTAATTTAATAAACAGCTTACTATGTAACTTTTCTTGGTCACATTATCTTATTTGGTTTTGTACATGCAAAAATATATTATCTTTTAAGGTGCAGATCTCACGTTGGTACTCTACAAAAAAAAAACCCTAGTTTTTAAACTAAAAAGATCATGCAAAATATATTTTACATACTGAAATTGATACATGAAAATATTTTATAGGGTCGCACTTCAACAATATTTTCTACTGCGAAGACAATCAAATTTAATCATTCAAGATATATCCCATCAGAGAACAAAAAAAAATGATATTACGTACAAAAAAAAAATCTTTATTAATATAGATAACATATCATGATGTAGTTATAAAGTGTTAAGTTACTTCGATACGGGAGTTCATTTACATAAATACTTATTATCAAAATACGAAATCATATTTAAGAGGTTGCGTTATCATATCGAACTAATGTATGGTATTTGAGAGGTTGCGTGTTCGTCAAAGTAAATTTTAGCGCATATGAAAGGTTGTGGGATTCTTGAGAGAAAAAAATATGGTTTAAAAGGTTCTGTGGTTAGTTAAATATAAAATTTTCCGTGAACAACTCACAACTTTGTGGGTTTTTTTTAAAAATAAATATTATCGTCATATATACAAGGTTGATGGCAATTTTATGTCTAATTAGAATGGATTGAAGTAGGAACATAATTAACATAGACATATACTTCTAACTGTTTTTTTATATTGATAATATTTTAAGGGGATTCTTCTCCATCCCAAAAAATGTAATTACTTGGTCAAAATGAAAAGTGGATAATGAGAACATGATTTGTTCATCAATTCAGGTTATATTATTGGGGTTTATGTAAAAAGTATTACTATTCATAATATTCACTTGAAAAGGGTTGAGAAGGGGTACATTTATATGTATCTTTTATCTCTTCGCAATGTAGTAGGTAGACAGTGTACATACAACTTTGAATAGATGGGATATTTTTAAATAAAAATTACTTTTTTGTTGTCAGTGAAGGAAATCACTCGGATGTATGTTACGCCAGGACAATTTTTTATGGAGTATCCTTGTCCAATAAAATACTATTCAAATATCAAAGAAAAGATAAAAATTATCTCAAACAAAGAAGACCCCTATTTCATACCTGCGTTCCTCTATACACTCAGGGGGGAAAAATTTCTATTTTGTGTACATGTTTCTTAGTTTGAACGCCATAATATTTTACTTTTATTTAAGTCCTTGAGATTACAATAGTCTAAAACAGACATAGATTGTTCCATTCTGCTTTAAAATCAGTTGTCTAGACAAGCATTGTATAATATGTATCAGTATGTCATCCAAGCTCAGTCATACTCAATTGTAAGCCCCCTTCAACACATAGGGTGGTTTAAATGTTGTATGTGGATTAATGAACAAGTCAGGCTTATCAACGATGGATATTTTAAAGCCTTTAATGCTGTCCTATATATACATTTATAAAGAGGTGAAAACTAGGGCTTCGTGTTTGTTTGATGCTTGATGACCTTCTTGGTTTCCCTTAGAAATCCCTTCAAAAGTTAACTAGTGAAACAGGTTTTCATTTTGAAGTAAAAAAGTCTTATGACAAATCTACGCCTTCAAAAATAACAAGTACCATAGGTAGTCAAAAGAAGAGTCATGTGATGATTCTTGCATTCGTAGTCACTTCAGATAAGTCGAAAGGATTCAATTTGAGAATGACTTTTGAGATGCGAAATCACTGGGATAAATACCTATTAATTTGTATGTGTATATCCAACTCACTCTTCAAATTTACACCTTCTCATATATATATATATATGTATGAAAAATGTACATATTTCTAACAAACTTTATTGAATGTGTATGTGCATGAGCCTGTATACAGTATGCTGTATATATGGCGCCTTGCTAAGGGGGAGATAAAATGGCTGGGAACAGGTTGGACGAGATACATAGAGTCAAAAATCTGTGGGTCTGCGTAATTTAAAATGAACTAACAAGTGTTTATCTATATTTTTGGAATAAGAACGCAGAAAATTTTCATTCCTATTCAGGCTTCCGAACCCAACGTACGTTCCACGATGACTACCCACTTCTCATACCCACCAAAGGAACTTCAAGAAGAGCTCAAGGCTATTGCTAAAGCCATTGTAGCTCCTGGTAAAGGTATCCTTGCTGCCGATGAATCCAATGGTACTATGGGAAAGAGATTTGTGGGCATTGGTCCCAATGGAACTAATGTTGAAAATACTGAAGAAAATCGTCGTAAATATCGTCAAATGCTTTTCAGCGTTCCTAAGGAACGACTTCAAGGCATTTCTGGTGTTATCCTCTTTCACGAAACTCTCTATCAAAAGGATGACACCGGCAAACCCTTTGTCGAGCTTTTGAAAGAAAGAAATCTTATTCCTGGAATTAAGGTTGACAAGGGTGTGAAGGAACTCTTTGGTTCGGAAAAGGAATCCACAACTCAGGGTTTGGATGATTTAGATGTACGATGTGCTCAATACAAGAAGGACGGATGTCAGTTTGCAAAATGGAGGTGAGTCACAAGGGAATAATTAATAGCATATTTTATTTTAGATTTAACATGTCTTTTCTCCTTTCTTTCTAAAAGATCCGTTCTTAAAATCCAAAAAAAACACTCCTTCATATCAAGCCATAATGGAAAATGCTAATGTTCTTGCACGCTACGCTTCCATTTGCCAAGCTAATGGTATCGTTCCCATCGTTGAGCCAGAAATCCTCTGTGACGGAGACCATGATCTTGAAAGATGCCAAAAGGTGACTGAGACCGTCCTTGCAGCAGTGTACAAAGCACTCAATGATCATCATGTATACCTTGAAGGAACACTCCTAAAACCCAATATGGTCACATCTGGTCAATCTTGCTCAAATAAGGCTGGTCCCGAAGCTGTTGCTCACGCCACCATCGAAGCTTTTAGTAGAACCATTCCTCCAGCCGTTCCCGGAATTGTTTTCCTTTCTGGAGGTCTCTCTGAGGAAAACGCATCCCTCAACATCAATGCAATGAACAAACACACAGGAATCTCTCGTCCATGGAGACTCTCATTCAGCTTCGGACGTGCACTTCAAGCTTCAGCACTCCGTGCATGGCAAGGAAAAGACGCTAATGTTAAGGAAGGACAAGATGCTTTCCTCAAAAGAGCTTTAATTAATGGATTGTCAACCATGGGAAAATATGAGGGTGATCCCAATGTTGATCCAGCAGCGGTGTCTTCGCTCTTTGTTGCAAACCATGCCTACTAATTTTGATCAATCAATGATTAATAAAACTTTTGTTTTTTCGAATGGAAAATTGACTATAGTATGCTTCGATGGAGCGAGTAGAATTCTTTAATGACTTATGTTTTAATATTATTTTAAATTAATTAATTAATTTTTATATTATATAAATAATAAACACAGGATCGATGTTATAATGAAAAAATCATGTTTATAAATGAAGTCGTTTTTGAATAATTCCTAATTAGATTTGGCAGGTGAAATGTGGTTGAAGAGTTTGTCTTTGATGACTTGCGTCATGAGTCCATGAAGGACTTCTGTGGTAAGTTTACTACTATCTTTTGTTGCTTTGCTCAATTTATCCTCCGTCTTTTTATCCGGACCGTCATGTGAGCCTAAATTATAGTTTCCCCGTCCCATGGTATGATCCCAGGACTCTAGCTTCTCAGCCAGATCCGAGATTTGACCTATGTAATAGATATTTAATAATGACAATATTAAGCATAAATAAGTATAATTCGTCTTACAAGTCGTATATTCTGAATTAGTGATGAGGGAAGAGGTACTCAGAGTGTTAACCCAGTAATGATTCCACAGAGAGCTCAAAAGCCTCTTATCCATTGCGGATTTGAAGTAGGTAACATCGAGTGAGTAATAGGATTTGCAATGCACACCAAAATCTTCTATTTTATTTTGAGGAATGGTTTGATACTCACTGGGGCCCTCATCAAGAGGCTTATATCCTATAAAACAAATTAGCAATTTCATCAAATATTTCCTTTCTTTGCTTAGCTAAGGAAAAATCAATATGACTCCTTGTAACCACAATAATTAAGGGAAAATGATTCTAAACATAAAGTGCACACCCCAAAACTTAAGTTATAATAAAGAATATCCATGAAATATAACTGCATATACTTTTGTAACAAAGACAAATGAATGCCTATAGATAAAACTTTAATAACTAAATCATGTGATTCCTTGCACAAACAAGAAAAATACATGAAAATCTTTAAAAATTAAAACCTGGATGAGCTAATTAAGTTATAAATACAAGAATGTAGAATAAAAAGACTCTATTATACGAAGTAACCACTTGCAGCATATAATGTACTTAATATTCGAAACTATAAAAGGCAATGTTTAATGCTTAGAAATACATTCAAAATGTTTAGTATGTATGACCAAATTCAACAACTCGACTTGAATTCAAGCAGAGCCAAAATTTAAAAGCGTATAAATGTAGTATTATCATAAGTTCCTCGTTTAAATTCAAGTCGAGATGTACTGGTACATAGCAAAATTGAGATAGCATCAACTTTTTTCTCAGATACCGTTTTTTTAAAATAACTCCATGAATAACTTTGCATTATAACTAATTTAATATAAATTAGTGTTGGATTCAAAGATACACTCGGAAATAAAACTTCATGTAAATCGACAATTTTCTGAAAATTACTCAAAATTGTCCAAAGTTTTTGGTTTTTTTTTCTCGAAAAATTCAACTTTAAATACAAAATATTGCTCTAGAACAAATTGAAGCATTCAAAATTTCTTCTATCTCTTAACAGGATAATAAAAAAACCAGCAGAAAATATTTTTCTTATTAAAAGAAAAGTTAAGTTATTAAAAAGGAGAAATCATATTACTAGGGACGTCCAAGGTGGTTAGATGGAGTGTCTGTACTCCCCCCCAATTAAGGAAAATTTGCTCTTCGCTAGAAATTTAATATTCGAAATAATAAATTTTTACAATTTTTTTTTTTTCGGGTTAGGTCTTGAGTGATTTATTTTAGACCCATATAGATCGATATTTTGCTCCAGAACTAAATTTCCTTTTTCTAAGAAAAGTAACAAGTTCCCCAAAAAAAAAGACAAGGGACTAGATCAACACCGATTTTTTATGTTTGTAGAAAGAATTTTACTACGAAATCAGTCCAGGTGGATGTAAGTATAAATTTTGACGGTCTCATACCGATCTAGGATTTCCAAATCGACACTCAATACTAGCTACCTACCCACGTACAAATATGACATGTTTGAATATTTGACCATGGTTTCTAGGGTAGAAATGTCTGTAAATTATGATTTGTTAAGTTTCAATCCTTTATTTTGTGTTAATTAGCCAAGAAATTTGAATTTGCGACCAATTTCCCCCAAAAATAACAGTTTTTGCACGACAAAAATTTTGAAATCCCAATTTTGTAGACCTATAGAATCTACAATGTACATTAAAAACCCACTATTTATGTTCAAATGATAGACAGTGGTCAGGACTTAACAATAAAACTGTTTGTTTAATGGTTTCTTACATATTTTGTGCAATGGCCGTTTAAAAATATGTCTCGAGTGAGAAACTGAATCGAAAATTCACACTTTTAGATACATTCCTGGCTTTAGGTAGTTTTATCTATTGATGGGAAAAGACTACAGGCTTGATTTACATATTGTTTTATTGGGAATGTAATAAGCTTTAAATTGATACCTAATTGATACTATTTTTTGTACAGAAACATTTAAAAAAAACAAAAATACTCCCTAATTTTATTGACATATGAAAAAAATACCGTCGTTCATGAAAATGTTTGGATCTAGATACTTGAAAATTTGATGATTTGTACCTGAAATAGTATATTTTAGGCTGATGTGTTTATTTTTCTCCTACTACCTCTAATATTTCCGGTTTTTTTACGATTTACGCATTTAACATTTTATGCAAAATTTCGCATTAAAAGTGGCATCAAACAAAATACTGAATGAACAATATTCGTAGAAACTTTATCGATTATGCCCAACATATACTTCCTTATGAAAATGATACCCAGTTTGAGTCAAACTACTTAATACTTCTGGAATTATTATTATTTTTTTATTTTTTATGAAGCAATAGAAACTCGATTTTTAGTAAAATATCCATATTTCCGAACGCATGATATTGCACAATCATATGACCAGCATTTACTTCATATTGACTAAATCAATGTCCAATTTGTCAGAAAACAACTACAGTCTCTCAAAACCACAGGTATTTGACTAATTGATTCATTTGAAGAACTTAAAAATGCTGAAGAGATATTAGGTTTAGAAAACATGTATTACTTTGTGAAAGACTTTCTTGATATCATAACTTTCTTAATCAATCTTTTAGTAAATTGAACACTTTTTTAACAGTACCAATATTTTTCTTTGGGAAACCCTAATTAGGGCCAAAACCATACCCAAGGACAAGAAAATAATTATCAAAAATTGATATGTTCTAAATTAAGAACAACATATTTTATTTCTTATAAAGAATAAATCCAATTAGATATGAATTCATTTAAAAAATTAAATGCCTAACAGTACCTACAACATTTCAAATTATATAAATAGAAAAAAATGGGAAATAATGTTAAGCTTTTAATATGTATATGATCTTTTTCAATTGGAATATTCAAAGTGCTATATAGCTGGGTTTGTGGACCTTTGTTTAATGTTTGCTTAGTTATTTGAAATTAATTTGTAAATGAATATTTAATTATTGAGTTGACCAATTCAGTAACTCACTCGAAAAAATCTTATTGATTAAAACATACATACGGAAATACGACTAAATCAAATGTAAATAAAATCATGGTGAATCAAAACTAACAGCACAAAAAAAAGGAGTTCTCAACATGGGGAGCTCGTACCCCATGGGAACGTAAAATTATTTTTTGGGAGTAGAGAGTAGTAATTTTATTATTATACATAGTGTATTTTAGGTATGAAAATTATGTTGCAGGGAAAATATTTTTTAACATCAAGATCATCAATCCAAATATCTAAAAAAATCTACTGTTACAATGAAAACTTGAATTTGAGATGTCCGTTGAAATAAAGGGAAAGAAAGTTTCATTTTGCTAATAGTCGTAATTCATACAGATTGAATTAACCCCTTAGAGACCCAACTATTTTACAATGAAATATAGGTTATCCACAAGGAAATGATCGTGATAATTATGAATTTTTCCCCATTTAATAATTAATTATAGTCAATACACAGTCAAATCCAGATAAGAACAGCATCTCAGCTCTATGATTCAAAATGAACAAGGCATTGTCTAATTATGTTACTTTAATTAGTTCGTTCATCATGAAATTTGAGGTGCATTTAGTCAGTTGTATTCGTTTTTGCTTATGAAGTTTGATTAAATAATTTTTTATAATCTCACAAAATTGTGAAAAATTACTATATCAAACAACGACGTTTTGATGATGTTTGTGTTGGATGTGTTTGTTTTTTTTTCTTTAACCGCAATTTCTAAAACAAATAATTAGGTAAGTTCCGTCCTTTTACTATGGTAAGACAGTATAGATTCAATATTATTGGATTAGCTGGATGGTTCATTGAAAGAATGGAGGAAATACCGTATAAGTTATTTTAGATGGACGTAGGTGAATTGATGAATTTTCAATATGGATATCTTTAGAATATAAAAAAACTCATCCATATTTGAATGAATGTATTTTTCTTACCCTTTGGATACGTTCTGAATGCTCCTAAATCCACTTTTCCAGCGGAAATGGTTCTTACAGGATCGATGACAATAGCAACAAATGGATCTTGAAAGTTTTGATTGAGGGTTTGTGTGGAAACATCGATGCCACTGAGCCAGCATCCATAGCCAGGATGAGAGTGATACCAACCCACTGCGTTCTCGAGTCTACCCACTCGTTTGGCTGCCTCAATGTAATCTGTCATATACTCATAGCCCTGAGCTTGTGCATTGACCCGCGTTTCCGTCCCTTCCACAGGAAGAGCAAAGGAGTCCATGACAACCATCACATTGGCATCCACCTTTCCTAGGAGCAGTCCCATCACTTCCAGACTTCCGCCAGAGCGAGCGTGCATCACCATTTTCAAAAGAGCGAGCGCTGAAATCTGAAGAGGAATTAAACGGATTAGAAGGGATCCTCCGGGATGGATCTTCAAGTACCTTGATGTCCTTGAAGAAGTGAGGATCCTTTTCCCAGGGTTTGGCGGCCAACATTCCTTGTTGATGAGCCCGGTCGTATTTGTAAATGTCTTCCACCTCCAAGATATGGTTGGACATCTCCCAATTCTTAAGGGCGATGGACGCCCCGGACGGTCCAGGTTTATTCTCAGACATTTCCAGACTTTTAATAGTTATTATTGTGAATGTTGTAGCCTATATGTTTATTGGCTATTGCACACACAATAACTACAAGGTGTTTAGAATTTGACAAATTAAGTGCAAAGAGTGTGTATAAGCAGCTCATTCTTTTTTTATGTGAAAAAAAGGAGGAAGAAGTTAGGAATGAGTCAGAGAATTCGAGCTCAAACTATTATTTCTACTCTCCAATCCTCATTGATGTCATGGAAATAAGACAAATTAATTACAACTCATATTAAAAAGATGGTAAGCTTCTTTAAATAGGTGCATTTAACAAAAAAAAAGAAGATGAAAATGACAACATTATAAAATGAAGGATTGCCTCTTGAGTCGCAAAAAAGCAGATCCCTAGTAGCGGGGGAAAACAATAACATATAAAAAACAAACAAACAAAACGGTGAAAAAGAGAAGAATGAAATTTTGAATTGACGACGACGATGAAGCGAAGTTGAGAAGACGACGTACCTACGTAGTTAAAGAAACAACAGGGAACACGCTTCATTTGGCGTGCTCTTATTTTGACTGAAGTGCAAAATAATTTTCTCACATTAATAAAGTAAATTTCATACTTTAACAGCTCATATCTTAACTCTTTCATAATTTAATTAACCTTCTAGAATAGTAGGTTTAACCATTTAACAATTATCATTCCAATGACATTGAATATGTATGGTCTTTTTTTCATTTAATCAAATATTGTAATGAAACATATACATTATATGTATACTGAGTGATATGTAATACTGAAGATAAAATTATGCTAATTCATACTCATTTAAAACAAACTTTTTGAAAAATAATGTACAGTCGAATAATTTTTTGAAACACTTTTTATTTTGCATGAAATTCACCTCAGAAACAAAATTTGTATCGGAGATGTCGAAGAATTTCGATGCAATTTGATTGAAAAAAAATCCTGAGTAGGTGGTTATTACTGCATGACGATTTTTTGAATCATGTTAATTTCATAGGTAATTTGCAGAAATTGGCTTGAATACAGGTATTGAGTAATACTGTATATTATAGATAATATATGTTGCATTCCACTAATAATTTATAATACTCCGTTAATTTGCGGTTTTTAGCCTATAGTTACAGTCAGGCTTTGAGTTTGTTCTTAATGGGCTCAACATAAACTAATTTTCAAATGACTAGAAATCAGCCGTCTTAAAAGACTTTTATTTCAAGAACAAGACACATCTCTGTTCCCCCTGGATATTCATAATTCTTCCCTTGTTGGTAACCTCTGACCAATACGGATTCCTTGGGAATCCGTGGGTTATTTGACAGACATTTCCTTTAAAATAATAATTTAATTAGATGGATTGACGTTAGCGGACCATGAACCTACAAATTAGTGAAAGCGGAACGGCTAAAAAAATTATTGGATCAACGAAAAATTAGTTGTTGCTGTTTTCATTATAATAAGATAATAATCTGGTAAAGTTTCAATTTACTGGATTTACTTCATAATATGATAAAAATATTTTGCACTCTCGTCAATTCCAAAAGAGAGCGTGTTTCATATTAATATCATCTATCATCATCACTCAGTAGTCAGTGTTCTCTGATCATTTAGTAGATAGAAGTATCAAATAATAAGAAGGCGAAGGAAGAGGCGAGCTGCTTCTGTTAGAACTGGAAGAAGAAGTGAAAAGAGAAGGAGAGAGAGAGAGAGAGAGAAATATCAAATAAGCAGCCATTTTGACTGGTGCCGTATTTTGGGATTGTTTCTGGGTTTTTGAGTGAGTGTCACGTGGTTTTGGGTATTTAAATCGACTCCTTCATTCGTCGTACTGAGTAGAATCATGGTATCTTCCACCCAAATCGGCGTTGGATTAGGTTTGAGTGCTGCAGCTTTCCTGGGTTATTGTTTATACTTTGATAACCGCCGCCGACGTGCTCCAGACTTCCGGCAAAAGCTCCGCGAGAAGCGTCGTGCTGCTGCCAAGAAAGCCAAATATGGAGAGGGAACCTCTGATATTGAATTACCGGATTTCTCTGACCACGAAGCCGTTCAACGCTTCTTTTTGCGCGAGGTCCAAACGGGAGAAGACTTATTGGGACAAGGAAACATCACTAAAGGGGTGGAGCACTTGAGTCTGGCCGTGGCAGTCTGTGGACAGCCCCATGCTCTCCTTGGTGTTCTTCAACAAACCCTTCCCAATCACATTTACTCTCTCCTTCTTCAGAATTTGGACATTGCACAAAAAAGAGTCAGGAGTCACGCCACCACCTCCATCAAGGGGCTCATCAAAAACTCTCCTTCTCAAGGCCCCATGAATGAAGAGGATTTGGAGTAGAGACCCTCTCTATTCACTCCCAGACCAGTCATGTTTAGTCCGTTCTAATTTCGCATTTTTATTTGTCTTTTCTTTTGTGTTACGAATAATAAATTGAAAAAAACTTAATTATTTAACGTACTATCGAGTTATGACTACATACTTTCATTCAATAAGAGACTGAAGTATCAAAAAATATATATATGAATCCTTTTACATTTTATGTGAATCAAATTCCCATTTCCTATGCATGTCCTAGATGCTATAATAGATATACTACAGTAGTGATTTATGCAATTGCATGATGCAGTAATGGCTTTGAAATTATTAGGTATTTAAGAGTTAATAGTGAAGCCTCTTTTTAATCATTTTTCAATTGGGTATGTTGTAGTCCTTATTTTGGGCGATTTGAAAATCTTATTCTTTTAAAAATATCAAGAAAACCCTAAATTTGTTGTTATACATTTCAATGTTTATTCGAAAATGTCCTCATTTTCGATAGGAACACAGGAATATATATACGCAAATTCGGCCGTGACTGTATAATGTGTTCCTCTTGGACCAATCGATCCATTATCAATTATATATATATATAACAATACTATTTTTAAATTCCTTAAACTATAAACTTATAATATGTGAAAAGTTGAGTTAGTTATCGTGAATAAATTAAAGACTCAAATCCATTATCACTCATTTTTATTTATCAATCATTAAAATATTCTTCCTCTTCATCTCTTTCGCGGATTTTAAGATCATCATAGTCTTCTTCTCCATCCACAGCAGCATAATCAAAGTTCTTATCTAGACCCTGAAGGAATCGTTGGCAAACAGCATCCTTCCATTCCTCACATGGATCTCCGTATGAATCCTCTTCATTAACTACTTCATCGTCTTCATCCGTATCATATTCTTCCACATCATCTTCTTTTTCCTTCTCCTTTGCTTTTTGCGTCTTGAGAAGCTCTCTTGCATTTTGAAGCTCAGCATGTTCCATTATCATACCCGACAATGTACAGTCTGATCCGGGTTTCTTGGCGGATATTTCTCTCTGTATGATCCCTTCTCCAAAATAGCGTTCGTACAAGGCGGGATAGCGTGCTTTCATGCATTCTCGGGAAACATAGGGATCGTTAGACTCCAACATTCTGTTCCAGGCGGCCCATCGACGGTTTTTGATGTATTTCTTATTTTTGAAGCTCAGTTCTTTAAGGATTCTTTCAAGGACATAGTTCTTGTTATTGGCGCTGGAGCGGTCTTCGAAAAAAGACAAGCAATCGGAGGGGATAAAAGGGGAATATCGTGTGAGGAAAACGTCAGGTTTTTCAACAAGAAGCCTCCTTGCAATGCCCTCTTTTTCATCAAGTGTCAAATCATCTTCATCTCGACTTTGATTTTTGAAAAAAGCTCTAGGTTCTTGAATAATGGACTCCATCATTTTTTGAATACGAGGATCTGAAGAGTCAGAGACATTGGAGCCCCTAGTTTCCTGTTCTTGGAATACTGATGATGATAATATCGTCATGATGATACAAACTTTGTTGTGGATTCCGGAGATGGATTCAAAAATTGCTTTTGTCAAGTTTTTTTTTTTTTAATGTTATATAGATATTTTTTATGTAATATTGAATTAAACGAGGTTGAGTGATGAAGAGCCAGAGTCCACAAAACCTCTTGGCATTCCTCATTCTGACGAGTACGTACTCTTCCTCACTCTCCAGCCCGGGTCATCCCTCTATTCTTCAAACAATTGAATACTCAATACGATGCAAGTCTTTCAGAGACGTCTTAAAGCACTGGCATATCCAAAGGACTTCAATATTGAAGGTAATTACTTGTATGTTTCCACATATTTTCCGGCATTTATATTATTACTAATTCCTGGTCGTCATATTGATTTTACGCAGATGAAGCCTCCGTTAAGGATTTGGTCTCCTGGTTAGAGTCTAACAAATTTCAAAAAATACCAGATGGGCCAGATAGGATCCTATCTTCATGGCCAACGAGTTTTGGAGCCTACTTAAAAGAAATGGGTTGCCATGAAGAATCAAACCTTCACAAACAGATTATTTGGCTCCTCTCAACTGCCATACAACAAGATTACAAGGAGCTTCGTTATCGTCTTCCTGATCCATCTACTCTCTCCCTATCTACCCAAGCTAAGGATAATGAACAAAAAGCCTTCACTGATACAGTGGATTGTAAATATTTATTCATATAGAGTTTGTTCATTTTGAAATTGTTTGATTGTTCTTTTCAGTGGAAAGTGAGGAGTTGAAAAAGGCCGTCAATGAATTTGCTTCTAAAATAAAAATGGCTCAACATCCTGATCATCTTGTCACACTTGAAGCATGTTGCAAATACATTATACAAAATGTGGCCCTCAAAAATATTTCCTCCAAGGAAGGCAATGTTCTTACTGACATACAATCCAATTCTCTAGGTCTCCAAGATATTAAGGATCCAGTTGTACTCACTTCTGCCAAGATTTTGAGGCTCCTACATATATCTTGTCTTAGAGATTTACAAAACAAGATCAACCAAGTTATTGTTAAGATCCAAGGAATTACGGCAAACCCAAAAACGGATACGACTCTTGGTAAAGTAGGACGTTAATTGAGTAAAAAATGATACAGCTCATATTCATAAAAAATAGCTTTATTTGATTCTCGTTTTGTTAAATTTATATATAAAATACTTTTTTGTTAATTTTGAAAATATATGGCTGATTAAATAGCACCGAATGTATTCGAATCCTGATTGAGTAGAGATTTGTGTGAAGTAAAATCTAACGGACTGAAAGAATTTTAGGATATCCTGTTATAGCATCAATCTTCACAATGACAAAGTGCTCTGCAACTACATGAGAAGCCTCACTCAGCACGGCCATCAATCGATAAGTATTACTTGAGTAATCAAATTCACATCCTTGTAGCTTGCATCTTACTTTTGATTCATCGACCTTATCTGCGTCTAAATTATTATGATTAACTATTTATTTGAGTATTTATACTTGATGAATTACCTAGAGCTTCTCTATATCCTAAAAGAAGGTTTAAAATTGTTTCTTCGTCGAGGACTTCAAGCACAGGATCAATTTTATCATTGATACAAGAAGCATGATTATCCAAACATGCATGAGATTCATTTAAATCATCTACGTCATCCTCTTGTTCATCGCCGGGCTGTTCTATGATTGGAGTAACGTGTTCCATTTCGTTTTGAATAAAATTGAAGCCTCTATTTTCAAGATCTTTCCAGCACATAGGTTCAAGAATTTATGAATTAAAATTATGGTACAGATATTGCAAAATAGTCAAGACTTTCCCATTTTTCTCTTTTTTCATTGAACTGAGTTTTGACGTTATCGATCAAACAGATTGTATGCCTTAAAAAATGAGTAATACTACAAAGTTTATGACATGATACAAGGCCTTATTTTTATTTATTTGATTGCAAGTGAATTACGTGCAACTTCTTGGCCTCGATTAATCATTTTCCGATTTTTCTTTTGAGTCATCTAAAGGTGTAAGTATTTGATTGATGAAAGGTAAACTTTCCAGGCCTTTGTCCTGGAAAATCGAAGGTCTGCATGGAGTACAGCTTTTATATTTCGAGATCATGTTTGATATATGAAACTGTTAGTAAAGTAGATGATGAGTTATCTATTGGAAAATTTTGTAGAGCTGTACTACTCATTCTTTTTTCAAATTCAACTGCTGATTATATTATTCGTTATATTTCAGTACTTGTACGACTCGCAAATTGAAAAATTTGGTATTCCACAGAAAAAATAGAGATCATATTGCTTTTGAAGTTGAACAAAATTTTGGGATTTGGACAATTTTCTTTTTGTGTTTACTCTAATCTCTAGCCCAGTGGTTCCCAACCTGTGGCTAACTACCTGACGATTTGTTGTATTCTCCTGTTATTATCAATATTATCTAATTATAATAGTCAACTAAATTAAAATTTAAGATTGCCCATGATGAATTCGAAAGACACATGGGCATTTCGCTGGTGGTAAATCGGAGCAAAAGTATTAATTTTTTGAAACGTTCAAAAAAAAAAAAAGAAGCCCTCCCAAATAAATGCATTGAAGAAGGATCAACACCCATAATTTTGTTGCTTGCGTTGTGGCAACTTGGGAAATGTTAAGGAGTCACGGCACCAGAAAAGCTGGGAACCACTGGTTCCTATTTTTTTCTAAATTGGATAGAATCCAGTCTTTTAGCAGATAAAATATTTATTTAAACTCATTGCATTGATTACATATATATCAGTGATAAAGTTACATGAATATAAATATTTTCAAAAATAAACTTTTCTATGGTTCCCTATTTATGGTATGTATTAGGTCGGATATTAAATATTATGATGTGTGTTTGGATTATATCACCGAGAAAGATTACCTAATGGATCCTTTGGTAACTATTGATAGACGTAAGAGATAGTGGTGGGCAATTGTCCTCACATTTTATGCAAACCCAAAAATATTCGGGGAATCAATTTGTTTTTTATTATTTAAAGAAAAACCAAAAATGAAATTAATTTATTCGATTGAAAAATAAAATAAAATTGTCATCAAAAAACGTACTTTAAAGATAAAGATTATCTTAAAAAATATCTTTATAAAAAATTTTTAGAAAATATGTATACTTTTTAACATCATCAAAGAAATGTCAGATAAAAATTTCATACTAAGTACATAATTATATGACATCACTTAATCTCATTGAGCTCTTCCAACACCATGTGAGTTTTGATTATTGTTTTCATTTCTAATCATAATAGATAAATTGGACTAAAAATGACATAATCTGTATATTTCATTATATAATTTATGAAAATTATAGCACGTACAAATCGTTTTAAAACTATAAAATACAAGTCTAGAATTAAACGTGACTACCGCCTACATACTTACTTATCAGCTAATGAGCAAAAAAAGAGTTTAATAATACCTGAAAGTGTATAAACTCTTATATGTGTATTGCAAACTTAGATATTAAGCTTTACATTCATTTTTGAGTGCCTGAAGGAGAAAAAGTTGAAGGATTAACAGATTTTTTTTTAAACAGCGTTTATTTAGCCGTTTATGTTTTTCAACATTACTTTCGTAATCGCACTTTCGTACCTTCGCAAACTTTTTCGTAAAAAAATTCAAAATCCACAGCTGTTTGACAAAAAATTAATTTATTTGGAAAAGGTTTTAAAAATTACATTTGAAAATTAAAATTTATTATTTGAAATATTATGGAGAAAAATTTCAAAAATCTATAGCTATTGACAAAAAATTAATTTTTTTGGAATTGTTTTCAGAAAAATTTAATTAAATTTCAATTATTAATTTTTTTGGAATTGTTTTCAGAAAAATTTAATTAAATTTCAATTATTAAATTTTTTTGGAATTGTTTTCAGAAAAATTTAATTAAATTTCAATTATTAATTTTTTTGGAATTGTTTTCAGAAAAATTTAATTAAATTTCAATTATTAAATTTTTTCGTTCGTCGTATTTTTTCTGTTTTACAAAAAATTAATTTTTTTGGAAATTCTAAAATTACATTTTTAATTTAAATTTATTATTTGAGACTTTGTGGAGAAAAATTTCAAAAATCCATAGCTATTAACTAAAAATTAATTTTTTTGAAAACTTTAATTAAATTTCCAAAATTAAACTATTAGAAAAAAAAAAATTAATTTAAATTTTATAGTAAAAAGAAAAAACTCCTTTATTTGGAGGGGCTATAGCCTTTCATCCCACCCCCTGCGGACACCCCTGAAACGGGTCCAAACCTGATTCATTCTACAATACTTACTTCATTCAATTATAGGGATATTATGGTAAAGTACCTGATAAGATACAATTAAATACATACATTTGTAGATAATATTTTTTTATAAGGCTAGTGATAAAATTCAACCAATATTAATTATGATGCAAGATATGATTTCATTTATGGGATGCATAATCATTATCACTTAAATTTTGGTAAGTTGTTATGGTAACCTTGAAATAGGTAGACTCCCATTAATTGCTCATAGGTAGAATCTTATGTTACCCATTTTCAAAAATAATATATATTTGACGATGTTCAAATTGGCAAACTCACAAATTGATTTAATTACAGAGTCTTGATTAGTTAAAATGTGTTTCCAAGCTGTGAGTTCAATACAAGGACGTATAGGTACATATTTGTTGATTCAAGCAATTAAGATGGATTATACCTATGCAAGAACACGTAACATCATTCCCATCTATTTTGTGTCCATTACTCAATATGATAATATTTTGCTCTTCATAAATTATGACGCCATAGAGCAATTTTAAGTTATGTGCAATTTTCAAATTAGGCACTCTCCTCATTTTGTATTAAGTAATTACCATTTTATTTAAATCATATTGTTTATTTAAGGACTCGGCTGAGATAAGAAATACACAAACATCATAAATAAGACTTTTAATTGATCTTTTGGTTTTACCATCGGATAAACAGTGTGCGTGTATGAATTCAATACTGGCCTCAAATGTAATGCCATGGTTTGGTAGTGTCCATGTCCATTTTTGTTAGTTGTATAAATTATTATTGCAAATTGTCTAAATGTAAGAGACTTTATAAAATATGATGTCTTTGACAATTTTAGAGAAACGTTATTATGAATGATTTAGATTTGGACAACTTTGCATGAGAAGAATGGATTAACAAGGTTCGATATAACCTCATATTTTCACTAGATATGTCCTTTATTGCATATTTTCAAGTATGGTTTCCGGGTACTTTTTCACAAATTTGGGAAATATCTGATTTGGTCTTGTGTGTAAGTAAGGCCACAAGTTGCAATCGACTTAAAAAGAAAATTTAAAAATGAATAAAGATAGCCTAAAGCAGTGGCTTTGCTATTATTAGGAAGGCTTGAGTCCCCCTAAAAGTCTATGAAGCTTTTTGATGATAACATATAAATGTCTTTTTTTGGTGTTGTCACACAATATGGAACCCAAAACGGTCAAACTGATCGTTTGAAACTTGGCTAGTAGATGCAAAAAATAACCAAGCATCTTCCTGATATTTTTTTTGGGTAGTTACGATATAATATTATTAGATAATTATGCAGCTCATAGATAAATAAATTTTCTATGATACAGCCTTTCAAATACGTTTGTGTTTTTCCCCCAATTAATTTCCCTTATAATTAACATACTTAAAACCAGGTGGTTAATTACGTAAGATCTAAGCAAGAATTCTTAGGAAGTCGGCTAATTTGGTGTGTAATAGACTATGTCACAGGGTCATAAAATGGGTTAAATAAAGTCCTATGTTACGCTTCGTTTCAAACTAATATTTAACTATCTAAGGAAGGAAACAGCTATTTATGTGGATATCTAATTTCCATACTTACATAATGGTCGCGTGCAAATGCAATTTAGGCTTTTGTGCTCTCCTAATGTATGTTTGTATTTACATACCGAATGAAGATTAAAATCAAGGACTTTGTTTGCTAGATAAGACCTTTAGCTTAATATTAAGTGGGTGTCGGATAAAGCTTTTGTTTGTTTACTGAAGAAAGATATAAAACGTTCGTGGGACTGAGATAGAAGTCAAACAACATTAAATCTAATGCTTCTTGACACGGTCTTGTCTGAAACGGATATCACCGACCCCCTAAACTGCCCCTCTATCTCAGGTGAGAAAGTGAAAAAAATAATCTGGATACTTAAAACGAAACCCCTCTAATTGTATTTTAAAAAAACCCAGCCAACTACCATCAATAACTGTCTAAAAAGGAATCTAAACAATTTGAAAGATTGCCATTGCCAAGGATTGAGGTCTGTATAAGTTTACCATGGTCAAACAAGTGCCAAAATAGTGTGTAAAAATCGAAGACTTTTTGAGGAGCCGCTTGATTTATCCGTTTAATCGTTTGCATAGACAAAGACCTACAAAATGCATTACAAAAAAAGCCCTAGTCCCTAAACGCTCTGTTCACAATGCATTCACCTCCATGTTCGCTAGATAAAGCCACCATAATGAGCAAAGAAACTATGTTTATTGAATAAAACCATTAATTCACAATATTTAATTCACGCATATTTTGCTATTAGATGAGCAACCAACCACCTCCAGCATCTACCACAGCCTCCAACATGGTCCTGAACCTTGCACAGGTCTTTATGATGTTCATGTTGGACACCCCCTATAGAATGGAAGCCCAGAAGGAGTCAAGAATAATATGTGCATGTTTGTTGGACTCTATCTCCAAGACACCCCTCGTAGTAGTTTATGAGGTTCAGAATAAGGAAACTAAGAGGCCACATTTCTTTTGTCCTTTTGCTTCAGGAAGCCTGGAGTGGGGTTTGCTATCAGAAGAATCCTGAGCTTTCCTTGCAAGTGTTCTTAAACCATCATACTCCTTGAATGCCTTTGTAATATCGTAAACAGTTGATTAGAGGAGCTTCGTTCGATTAATAATATCCTTGGACGTCAGTCGGATGGGTGGCACACAATAATGGCCACATGGCGCTCGTATTTCGAGGACATTTAAAGGATTTTGTATTTTTTCTTATAAAGTTTTGTTAGGTTAATTTGATGAGTATACTTTTATAAAAATATATCTTATGGTTGCCAAGAGATTGAGGTCTCCCCTTGTTCCGGATTTTAAATCCCCACCGCCCTGTATATTTGTCCAGGGAAAACTATAAACCTTTCAACAAGTGTGTCCTGGATTTTAATCAATATTCTACTGGTACATATTAGTATGCAAAATGTATTTGTAGGGAATACAATAAAACGATAGAAATGAGTAGTTAGTTAGTAATAATACTTAAGAAGGTGTCTTTTCAATTAATTCCTTGCGTTTCATGTATACCGCCAATCTTAGATATTACAAACATATACAAGTGCATGCAGGCTATGCACAAAAGCATTTTAAATTGATGTATACGACGTGGATAGGGTTGCAATGTATCTTGCAACACTTTTTTGTATTTTCATTCTTAAAAACCCACTACATTAATACATCAGCTACTCCTGTTTTTGCTATAAGACTTCAAAATAAATTACCATAAGTCTCCGTCTCTATCACTCAAATCTCTATGTAGCTATTGTGCATACAAGCATATGTGGATGGTAGTGTGTTGTCCCGATACTAATACTCACGCATCGACTACAGTAAAAAAATTGGTATTAGCAGATCCGGTGCTAGGATTTTTCTTTGTTGGATATTTATCTCAAATTTTCCAACTGATATCTCATATGAGGTAACTTCTTTTTTTTTTGTGAAAATAAGATATGGGGTATGGGGCCCAAAAATGATAAAGGATCTGTTTTAATAAATCTTTTTTTAATTGGAAAATATTTTACTTCATTTTTAACGACTTTTTTTTGAATCTCCTTTCCGGGACTATGTCGATATTTAGTTAAATGACGGTTTTTTATTTAAAAAGTAATATTTTTATCTATTTCTAAAAGGTCATTTTTATATAAATAAGGTATTTATAAAGCCACTGCGTAAATAGTCCAAATGTTCCAACAAACATTCCATTTTTTGGCACTGTTGAGGGTTTTATCTAATTATTTTAGAACATAATATCCGGCCCTTCTTTTGGGAAAAGAAAAAAAATTGAAATGACCTTTTTTAGAGAAGACATTTTTAATGACCTTCTTTAGGAAATAATTTTTTTTATGTTTCTCAATTGGCCTGTCAAATGTAACTTCTAATGCCTTTTCTTTGCAAAATAAATTCCAAAATTTTTTCTTGAAAGACCTTCATAATGGAAAATTTAAATGCTTGTATGTTCTTTGAATAAGATTTATTTTTGTTTTAGGGAAAGAGGAAATTTAGAGATTACCTGGTGCAGACTATTTGAGTTGGATAAAATGATATATAAGTCGGACATTTTGATGTTAAATGCCTTCTTCTTTTAAAAAAAGTTATTCAAAAATTCAGAAAAAAGATCATATTATTCCTGTTTTTTATGCAACAGTCAGTTATCCGGCACCAATAGTGTGCCGGTTTACCGAAAGCCACCAGAAAAAGAAAATCTAGGACTTCTGATATCAATTAATTTATGTATTTTACCTATACCTGTTCAAAATATATATATTTTTTTAATAATATTCAAACACAGATAAGTATTTTCTTTTTTGGGTAGAAACTGGCTCAATAACATTACATCATCCTTTGCAAAATATTATGCATTTTTACACTTTTGAGTAGATTTTTAAGC
This sequence comes from Lepeophtheirus salmonis, assembly GCF_016086655.4. Taxonomy (NCBI): domain Eukaryota; kingdom Metazoa; phylum Arthropoda; class Copepoda; order Siphonostomatoida; family Caligidae; genus Lepeophtheirus; species Lepeophtheirus salmonis. The sequence continues at coordinate 33,802,577 of NC_052132.2, read as the reverse complement.
AGAATGCACAAAACATTTCATTTCGTTGTCAAGGTAAAAAAAAGAAAAAGTTAAAAACTAGAATAATTTTTAACAAAAGAACCATTGAAATTAAATACATAAAAAAGTCGTGAATCCGATCCAATCCTACACAATCCATAAGATCGTTACTATGTATATTCTACAACGATTATTACCATACTAAGGCAATTATAATTGGTCATACTTACATAGTGGATACTAGTCAGTGTTTGGAAAATGACTTTATGGGACAGTTTGCATGAGATAAGTATTATTATTACATAAAAGGTCATTGTGCCACTAAATAACTGAGCTACAATTGAACTAATCATTAATTTTTTGCAAAATATATATATATTCCATGTAAATTGTCATGAGTGTTATTCAATTGATGCAATTCATAAAATAAAAATGATCATTGATACAGTAAGACCTTGAGATACGAGTGTCCCAACTTGCGAGTTTTTATTCCGATATGAGCTGGATGTCGTACGACTTAGATACTGGTTGCTTGAGACTTGGCAACGGGACACAAACACCACTTCAAACGCTATTTCTTTAAAGTTATTTCTTATAGGAACAATTGCTTTAACTTACAAGCTCCGTTGAGGAACAAAATCAACTCGTAAATCAAGGTATTACTTTATTCATTTTGCAACACTCATCAAGCTACTACAAGTAGGAATTATGTCTACATGGATTCAAGTACCGTAATGACATCAAATTGTTCCCTTAACCTTTAATCGTCGTAATGACTTCCACAAAGGATTGATTTATTAGGTCTATGATGATTATTGCCCTAGGGATTAAATGTTCTTTTTTTCTTCTATTTTTTTAATTGTGAGGATTGAAATGTTATTAAAATGGATGGATTACGTAGGTATTAGGGTATATTTCCCGGAAACTGGGGCTCCCAGGAAATCCATCATTTAATTATTATAACTTCATATGGATATAGAGTTGACTTTTAGATCGAAGGTCGAATTAAGAATGATGCAGAATATTTCAAAAAGTCAAAAATGGCTCATAAATCCAAGGTTTAGTGTCATTACATTGAACAACGAAAATGCTCGGAGAATGCTCAATTTAGACCTGTTCAAATGTTCACTCTTTTTCAAACCTTTTAATATTTGAATTTTTCCCGTTATTCAAGGTCTATAGAAACTAAATATACCAGTCATTTGGATTTTGGACCGCAGGGGCCTTGAAAATTTATAATTAGTGGATCTAAAAAAAGACAAAAAAACAACCGTGATTGTTTGTATTTTTTTGATTAGAGCTTTGCTCTGGCTTATCGAATAGTATTGATATGGGTATCAAATCAAAGCCAAGAAACTGTGCTTCAATTTGTATAAATATGTTATTAACCCTTTATTTGGGCCCATAGGTAAATTTTATCCCAGATATTAAAAAATGTTTTCTTAAAATATTTTTTCCATTTGTTAACCATTTTAACTTATCAACTAGACTAAATAGGAGAAATACTCGCTATAGCTTGCACCTATATACAGGAATAACTTTAAGCAAAATCCACAAAAATAATGTACATTACACAAATTTGACAAGCTTTTATAGGAAGTTCTTGGTAAGAATTGCCCCGTTATTAGTCTCGATGTACTCGTATCAGTTGCTCCACAAAACGAGGAAGGGAAATTGCGCGATGTTCCTTTCATAACAGGTTCCACCAGTCTTCAACAATGAAAGACTACTTTGGATTTAGGGGAAACATGGAACCTGAAAAACAACATTGTTGGTCTAGGATTTGACACAAACAGCTAGCAATAGTGGTATTAACAACAGTGTAGCAAAACTGATTAAAGACAAACTTGAGAGAAAAGTTTTTTACTTTGCTTGCAGACATCATATATCAGAGGACTTAATTCAAGGAGCATGGAAGGTTAATTAAGCAAGATTCAGGGTCCGGAAAATACAATCTTTGTTCAATTAAAAGAAGTTTGGTCCATGTTAGATAAGGACAATCCAAAAATTTTAGCCATCATTAAACTATAAAGAAAACATAAGTTCCTGTCTTTATTTTATACAAAATACTGGATAACAGCAAAATCTGTCACCGATGCTCCTTCCCACGATTTGAAGTTGATAAGAGCATGCTTCACTATCAACATGTTGATAATGAACTCACAACCTCTGTACTGAAGAAAAGGATAAATCCTGGTTGATATCTGACTCAGGAATTAGTAAAATTCAGCTTATTCAGTTCACATGAGAGCATGACAACGCCTATATAGCAAAAGCTGGCAATCAAGCTATTAAAAATCGAAAAGGCAAGCCAGTTTTTCTAGTCACCACTCAAGCTACATCTCTCACAGACTTGGTAGGACTTTACTCACATTTTCTTTTTGACGCTCTCGGATTGAAAAGTGACTAACTTATTACATCAGTTGATACCTGAGAAAGTAATGAAACAATAGATCAGCATGGGAGTTTGTGAAGTCAGTAAAAGTGGGCAATGATGTGTCTCTGCATCTAGGATTAACACCAACCAATAGATAGAAGCTGTTTACTGCAAGTTCGGTATTAAGTGATTTTTTCCAGACCGATTTTTCGGTACGGATCAGTAGTCTCAGACCATGGACCGATTTTTTTGGTTTTCCCTTTTTTAGACCGATTTTGATTTGATCTCACTTTATGGACCGATTTTTTTCAGTCTCATATAATATGAGAGACCAATTTATTTTTCTAGATCAATTCTACGTCATTGTACGTGACAAAACTTATGATGTCGTGTTATAAACCATTTGTTTATAAAATCGGTTTAGACCGAACTAGATCGAATTTTTCCATTGTAACGATCTAGGCCGAATTTTGATATGAGACCGGTCCTGGCCGAGCTTTTTGTTGGACCGAATTAGTTCTGTCCAACGAAAAATATAACTGTCTCGGACCGGTCTGGGATTTCCAGACCGAAACCCAACACTAACAGGTATCATAAACACTAGACTATTTTAATCTAATAAACGAGGGTTTTTTTCCATAAAAATATGACGAATGGCATTTGAAGTGAGTTTATGTCCTTCTTGTAATTTCTATATTCTTCTACCAGATTTGTAGCGGGCACGCTTGAGCCTTTCCTTACAGTTTTCTAGTATTATTTGATCTAGCAAAGACATAGGCAGGAATTACAAAAAGTATATCGCTCGTCTAAGCTCATATTTTCTACAACTCTATGTATGGGTGTATATTTATAGTAAATAATTAGTTACATACCCATGAAGGTAAGTATTTCTATATCTTCGATTCTTATCGGAGATTTAAAATTAAATACGCTTATAATAATTTGTCATTATTATACATACTTCCCAAAAAAGGAAAAGTCTTATCAATTTTATTTTATATTATATTCTTAAAAGCCTTACAAATTCTAAAATGATTTTTTCTTATTTAAGTACAACATACATGTATTTTAATGTAATTACTATGAAATTACATGCCATATAAATGTACTTTTATTCATTGCCTAACTACTCCCGCCATGACTTTGCAAAAGGAAAGGTCGAATCATTCATTCAATGTGTTGTTTTTTTAATTTGGAATTACTATGTATAATATACATATCATCCACAATTCATTAAACACATGATGGATTCGCCGTCGAGGTAAGGGATTCCTTTACAGTTTGCAAGGTAAAATCGTGGACTTTTTGGAAATAAAGAGATTGGGCAAACCTTTATAAGAATGAAGAGCAACATTGAGACTTTATCACAGGCGTCTTTATTGATTGTTATATCTTTCTATTTTTCAAAAAGATTTCCTTTGACTGCTACATAGGATCCAACCTTGCCCTAAAGGCACAGCAGCATTGTTTGATGAAGGCCTCAGACAATGCCGCCCACTGATGCACGCCTGAGGTATCGAGGTCCTCCAAATATCGGTTAGGGGTAGCACAGGCTCTCTTCTCAACTAGTTCCAAAATGAAATAGTCGAAGGGGAATGGTTTAGGGAGGAGGGAGGCAAAATCGACCATTATGTTTTACCCAAATCAACCATTTCTGTCCTCTTTTGACCCAGTTGACCTTGATTACTGTCGAAAACAGTTGCCAATGTCGTCGTACAAAAATGGCCTTCCCCCAATCCTTAACATACCTCCTCAAAGTCCAATCACTGTCATTGAGAGCCTGTGCCGGACTTTCTGGTGATAACGGTGTCTACGTCTTCCATGATCCCGATTTTCCCGTGTCTATCACTGCCAGGGAATCTCTCAAAGCCACCATGCTTTTAATATTGTATACAAGAATCCGGGAGTACCTTATGACCTTAATGATCTCCTTGGCACTCACTTGACACCCTCAGACACCCTTTGCCGTTTCGCCTCCATGCTGAGACAAATGTTCATTTTTGTAAGTTATTTTTTAATTGTATATATACCGGAATAGTCCTTAATTTTAATAAAGCAACGTAGTATTTTAAATATTCATCAAAGAAAGAGTGCTCTGATCTTTTTTATGCGTATTAAGTTGCTCGAAAAGCTGATCGATAAGAAGTTTCCCGACGCATATAACACCATAAATATATAAATCTTTTAAATCATAAATTTGATGACTTTTTTCTTAAATACATTTAAAAAAATTACTCTTATAATGTTTGACAGGATTTAAACTATGTTGGCATTGCCAAAACTCAAGAAAAAGTCGCAATATACAGCTTCATTTACTTACGAATTGACTTAGACGTTTTGGGCCAAAAATTCCCTTCTAATTAATAGAGATTTTTTTTTAAACCTAAGGAAGCTGAAAAAGTTTCTATTCATTTTAGACATAATCAGTTTTATAAGAGGAAACAGTTTGTAGTCGCTAATAAATAGAAGATGTAATGAACTGCAGATTTGCATGGTAGTTAGGGGTAAAAAATCAAACCTTCTAGTTGACAGAGAAAAATTTTAAAAACACGTAAAGAAGCTCCTATATTTTTCTATTCATTCGTGAAACAAATATAAAAGTTGATTCAGAGAATCAGTTTCACCAATGAGTTCGATCTTCTTTACCATTCAACTAAGGACTGATACATTGGTATTTCAGTTCTACAGTTTTACCTATTATTTTATTTTCTGTACTCATAGCTAGAATAATTGAATAATAAAATAACTAAGAAAATAATTAATGATAGCTAGAACGTATAATAATACGTTCTAGTCAAACATATTCCGATCGTATAGGTAAATTGTCTCCTAGGATCACTTGTACATAAACAACAGTTTTTTTTAGGGGAAAGGTTGAGAGATACGATAAAGGTATCGACATGTTCAATGTTCATAACATATGCATAAGTATTTTCTTCATTTTGATGTTGAGTAGTCGGGCTTAACCTTCGACGATTAATATTATAATTGTGACTATTTTTGAAGCAACTATCTCACGATGCATTTTCTATAAATGCCATTAAACAATGATAATGATGCAATCATTTGAGGATTTTTATATGTATGTGCATTTTTTGGGAGGGAACACTTTTGTGAGGTGAAGATTTCGCATTGGTAATCCATATTATGTTAGGACGACCATGTGACACTTTTGTGACGTTGAATACGAAATGTGCCTCAGAGGGGAATAGAATTGCAGTGTCTTACGGCATTGCTGTTATAATAAGTAGCGTTGCATCGACTTGATTAGAGACTAAAGAAAAGAGAGGTCGCGGATCGGGATTTAAAGTACCATACTACAGTATACAGTGAGGTTTGCAGGATGATATATCTATTTTTTTAAGTTACATTTTTTGGAAAATAAATTTGAAAAACTACATTTTTTGGAAAACAATTTCTAAAATCCACAATTATTGAAAAAGACGCAAATTATTTGTAAAAAAATAGAAAAATCTACCAGTGTTCTCAAAAAAATAAATTTTTTATAAAAAATTTAAACTATTTTTTTATTTTGGAAAAAACTATTCTCAATAAATTAAGAACATTAATTTTTTTGAAAAAACATTGCAAAAAACCATAACTATTTAGAAAAAATTTAAAAAATATACAAGTATTTAGAAATTTTTTTAAAAATCCACAGTTTTTCACAAGAAACTAAATTTTTTGGAAAAAAATTCAAAATATTAAATTTAAAATTTTGAATTCTTTGGTAAAAATTTATAATATAAAATTTTCTAGTAATAAAAAAATATTCTTTATTTTTTTGGAGAAGAAAGGATTGAACTATAAATATTAAATTTTTTGGAAAAAAATTTGAAAAATGAAATTATAAATAATAAATTTTTGGAAAAAAAATTCAAAAATCCACAGCTCTTTACAAAAGACTAAACTTTTAGGAAAAAAACAATAGAAATTAAATTCCAAATATTAAATTCTTCGGAAAAAATTGCAAATTCTAAATTTTCTGATATAAAAAAATTTCATTATTTTTTTATAGGATCAAATTATATGAATTAATTATTTTGAAAAAAAATTTGAAAAATTAAATTATAAATATCAAATTTTTTGATAGCCATTCATAGAAATTTACAAGTTTTGGAAAAAAAGTTGTAAATTTAAATATTTTGGGACTTTTTTTTTGAGGAATAATTTATTTTTCTTATATTTGAGGGTGGGGAGCTACAACCCCTCCAGCTCATCCCCCCTGATGATCATATAGTATATTTATTATTTTTTTGGCAATAAAATTTTTTGACAAAATTTGGTTGATTAGTTTTTTGAATTTTTTAGAAAAAAATCGAAACATTAAGTTTTTTTGAAAAAAATATTCACAAAACAATAAAAAAATTTGCATAAAATAAATTTAAAACATTAAACTTTTTGGAAAAAAAATCAAAAGTTAAATTTAAAATATTTAATTTTTTGGAATTTGTTTTTCAAATCCACCAAGCTCATCGCAAAATATTAAATCTTTTATATAGAAATTCATGGATCCTTAGCTTTTTCCAAAAAATTATAATTTTTGAAAAGAAAAAAATTCAAATACTTTTTCGCTCTACTGCATAATTTGCACAAATAACAAACAAAAAATTGTAAAAAGTCAAAATTCCTTCATTTTGGGAGAGGCTACAGCCCTTCCCCCTGCGAACCACCCTGATGTATAATATTATGTATTCATCCTTGTTCGAACTCTAACCCGCCATTAAAAGATTATCTTTCATCATAATTGAGGCACATTAATTTATATGGATGGATGAATGACAGGCTCAGGATTTGTTTAAATTAATTTATGTAAAACAAGGAATTCCCCTGAGCAACTTGAATATCCATTAGAAAGCTAAGTAAATAAACTTTTTACATGATGAATATCATTAAGATCATCGCATCATGTTCAAACGACATGTTATGTGCATTTAAAGAGTATAAAAGTTACACATCTTCGTAGCCAATTAGTTTTGAGACTCAGTTTGAGACCAAATTTTATCCCTATGATTTTGTTTGTTCCTAGTCGAAACACATTGAGCCTAATCGTATGAATTTTACAACGAAACCTGTCCAGAACGATCTTGGAACTCAAAAATTAGTTTGAAATTTTTTTACCAAAAAATTTAATTATAAGGGTTTAATTTTCCGTGAATAGCAGTCGATTTAAAAACAAATGAAAAAATTTAATATTTGAAATTTTTCCCAAAAAATTAAATTTTCTCTGAACAGCAGTCGATTAAAAAGAATAATTTCTCGTGAATAGCTATAGATTTTTGAAATTTTTTTTCCAAAAAATTTAATATTCGAATGTTTTTCCAAAAAAAAAAAAAATTCCGTTGAATAGCTGTGGATTTTTTTCAAGAAATTTAATATACGAAATTTTTTGCAAAAAAAGTTGTATTTCTACAACTTTGTGCCCATACTGAATATTTACGACATTTTAGGACACTTAAAATGCCTTGAAGGACAAGTATTTCTTTCCTCCTCTACCTTACCTATTTCCTGAATGAGCAAAGGTAACTCTTTGGGGGGAAGAAGAAGAAAAATAACGATGTAGGACCTTGATAATAAAAGTACTTTTTATTTCAAAAACTTGTTGTATAAGAGTTCCATTTTTATGAACATATCATGAGTATCTATTCAAAATAAATAACAACAACAAAAGTTATTAATTCTTCATCATTCTGCCAATGAGATCATCGAGAAAACAAGTAAGAATAGGCATGCTGTAGATACGGCCCGTCAACATAAAACAAGCTAGAATTATTTTTATCAAAATTAAGTGTGGATATAATTTTTATTCTTCGACAAATATCGGCAATTTTTATCAACAAATTATTTTCTTATTAACCCCTTGAATGCACCGCAAATTACACTTACTTGAAGTAGGTAAAATGTACTTTTGCAATAAATTAATGAGAAATGGATAGCTAAATTTGTAGGCAATACCCTTGAAATCTGAGCACTTACTAATCCAATATCTAATGAAGGTTAAGGTGTTGAAATTAATTCATATTTCGATATTAGAGCATAAACAATTAGTTACAAAATAAAACAAACCCCAGCTCTCTAGCTTACATACAAGTCGAGAAAATGACACTTGAACGTGATCGACAAATTTCCATTCGTGCACTCCAAGCAGTTGGGCGTCTCCAAAACCGCTGTCTACGCCGTCAGCAAGTCCGAAGCGTTGGAGAGGAAGAAGGGCTCTGTCAGAAAGGTCAAACTGGAATCGGAGGAGTTAATTAAACAGTCCAGGCCAATCCCCTCAAGTCCATGAGTGCCCATGAAGGAGATCGCTGGGATTTCACCCCAAACTGTCCAGCGAGCTATCAAAAAGGTGACTAGAAAGAGCCTTGTGAGGGTAGAGAGGCTACTTTTGACACCAACAGTGAAATAAACCCATCTCTTCTGCTGCAAGACTCTTTTGAATTATTTTTTGACATTTTTGGCACCCTACAACTCTTATGCCAGCCCCCTCGACTCATTTTTTTGGGTGTATGTCGAAGGGAAGGCCTACGTACCCTTCCTTTCAAGCACCGAGGTCATCAAAGCCACTGTGAGCCATCACAGGGACGCCATGAAAGAGGAAAACATCGGACGCGGGTGCCAGGCCTTCCACCGCCATCATTGCTGCAAAGGGTTGCTGCATTAATGATTAAGAGTGCTCAGACACCCATCTATTTATAGTATTAATTTTGTTGAAATTTTATTTTTATTTAATAAATCATATCTTGTTGAATTTTAAAATTACAAGTGTTCATATTTGAATGTACAACTCGGTGGTGGTGTATAACTTAAATCAGATAAAGGTTATAATCTATAATTAAAGCTCTTGGGCATCATAACGCATACCATAAATTTAAATAATAAGCCTATAATTGACACAAATAGGTCAATGAAATATTGGACTTAATGTATACATATATATGAAATGAATAAATTAATCGAATTTTCATGTTTTTCTTCATTTTTGTTAAAAAATGTTTTTATATTGACGCACCACATATAATTTAAGATTCTATGCAGTAGATAAAAGTACATGCAAAAAATGCAATCAATCCTATATCTCTTTCATTATATTCTATACATTATTATTTCTCAAAATTCGAGCTCAAAAAACTTATTAAATATGGCAGGACTTGGATCTTGAGATGATTGCCTGACTAAAAGAATATTATGATATTGCTGCCATCTTAATCATGCCCTAAATAAAGGCTGCATAAATTCATTCTTTTTATCTTCTCATTTAGGGATATTATAAGCTATTATCATCAAGAATCATTTAATAATTGGAAAATTACAGAAAGATAACGCTTCCTTTTAATCGTTTATCACAAATGGATTCCCACGATATCAACAATTATTAGATTAGATACGTGACGTGTCAACATAAAAGGAGGGTGGGATAAAAAAGAAGATTATACATTTTACGGGCCATTAAAGACACTTATTTAGCAAAAAAAAAATATTTATAGGTATGGGATTATTATAGGTAAGGCTTTGAGCCTTTTGATGATGATCTTCGTTTAAAATGTCGCACTTTTTTCACAGTCAAAGTCAATATATTTAATCTTGAATTTTGGTCATACGTAATAAAACGCTTAAAAACCCTTTCTTCGACCCAAAGAATAAAATATATATTATTCTATATATGTTTATGTTCTTTAAAAAAAAAGAACTCAATCGAATATTTAAGCTTAATGGTCAATTTTCAAGGAAATAATTCAGGGGCGTCCGCAGGATTATATTTTTGTTAGGGGCGGGGGAGGGGCTTGGTTTTTGGAAACTTTTTCTCAAAAATTTAAAGCTAATTACAAAAAATAAAATATTTTTGAAAAAAAAAATGTCAAAAATTGAGTTTCTAATTTTTGCGTTGCATAATTTGACCGAATAACCTTGTTTTTGAGAAAATAAATTTTTCAAAAAAAAAAAAAAATTACCCCTATTTTTGTGTAAAATTTTCTCATCTTGACCCAAAAAAATTATAGTAAAAACCAAAAATTCCTCAATTAATTCCATCTCACCAACTGCGGACACCCATGCAATTCCAGCCTTTTTTATGTTGATGTTTACCAGAGTAACTCAACTATTGTTACTATTGACCCAGTTATGCAATTTCCCATCTACCCAGACATTTTTATTTTTGTTTTTAATTTATGAGTGTTTTTTACGAAATATATGGAAAAGTATTTTTCTGAAAAAATGTGTACCTTAAATTTGGTTTTGAGACACTATATTTTTGAAAAAAAACAATATTTACTCAAAAACCAAACATAAATTAAAACCTTCGAAAAGTTACAAAGGATCCTTAACAACTTTCCTAAATGGGTTTGAATGGAAGCTCAATTTTAACCTTGCATTTTGATAGATTGTTCCTATCAATTGACATTATATATATTGTATCACGCAACCTTTTCTCCAAAAGGAGCCGGAAATCAATAGGTAGTTAAATTACCAATTCCTCTAAAACTATGAAACAATTTTATATTTTATAATAAAAAACAATTGTTAAAAAATAAAGAATTGCATGTTTGAGTTCAACCAATCAACGTGTTGAATGCTATTAATAGGAAAATAAGTTGGAAAACAGACAGCTAACAAAATAAATCAAAGTATTTTCCGATGATATTGGCTAAATACTAGGGTTGGGTTTCGGTCTGGAAATCCTAAACGGATCTGATATTCTTATAATTTTTTCTAGAGCCAACTCATTTTTTCCTTTATATAAATTCAGGCTAGACAGGTCATATAGAAAAATTTGGTGTAAACCAGTCTCACCCAAAAGAAAAAATATTAATACAAAGTCGGTCAAGACCAATTTTACAGATTTTATTGATAACATAATGGGTGTTACCAATATGGGAACATTGATGCAATGACGTTACATGAAATTTAATGTGTTTTATAACAGAGATGGGGAGAAAATCTGTCCTCAGTTTGAAACGAAATATTGTTACAAATCGCCTTATAATAAAAAAATCCCTTAAGACTAAATCAAATTGGACCGAGTCTCAATACTACCAACTAGTGCTGTGTCAGTCCTAATCAATTTGGTCCAATTCAGTCTGCAGACCGGGCCTATCAGTCCTTGGAACCACCAGAGTTAAAACTGATTTAAAAAAAGAAGAAGTTATGTGACGTCATCAAGGAGCGAAATTGATTAGTTTTAGGACTGAACTTCACCAGTCAAGACTGAACATGAAGGGCCTGTATTTTAAAAATAAAAACCTGGACTTTTTAATAACGTACAAACAGGGTTAACTTTAGCAAGAATGAAAAGAAGCACAACATTGATGTTTGATCACAGACTTCTGGATGAAGCTCTGGAACCTGACCACCAACTGTTGCTTGCTGGTGTCTTTTAGCGCCATTCACATATCGGCGAGGGGTAGTAGAGAGTCTCATTTCGACGACACTCCATATGAAATATTAAGAGGTTTTAGGAGGTGGATGACTAAACAGAGGTTTATTATCTAACCAAGTTAACAAGTTTCTTGACCCAGTTGGCGTTGGTTACTGTTCACAGCAGTTGTCATTATCGTTGTACATAAGAGGTCTTCCCCAAATCCTTCACATACCTCATTATAGTCTTAGATTGATAGCCTTGACATGCTGCCTCGTCGACTTACTCCGACTTCTCGTGATTGTAGTGTCTATTTCCTACATGATTCTTATTTTTCTACGTCTACCCCTGTTAGAGGACCACTTAAGGCACAAACTAAAGCCACCATTCTTGTAATCTTGTAAACAAGGCTCCGAGATCAACCTACAAACTTTATGATCTCTTGGATACTCACTTGACGTGGACCAAATCAGACAGCCTTTGCCCTTTTTGTCCACATACTGACAACTATAGATTTATGAAAGTTTTTTATTACTGCATATTAAGTGGAATAGTCCTTACTTTAAATAACACAGCGTAGTATTTTTAAAATATTCACTCTAAAGTAATGTAGATTAATTTAAAAGCAAGTCCACGATTTTACTTTGCACACTGCAGTCTTCAGTCCTAAATAATGATCGAACCAACACAACCATCAACAGGAATGTCCGTAAGGGGTGGTCTGGAGGGGCAATAGCTCCAACAAATATTCAAAACATTTCATTCTACAAAAAAAATCCAAAAAATGTATTTTTCAAATTTATAATCCCCCTAGGGATAGTTTTTTTTATTGTATGAAAAATTGATAGGAAAAAGTAGGCTGTGAATGTTTTTAGGGGACAAATCAAAACGAAACCAATTTGTAGGTCAAATAAAGAATACTAATCATTATTTTGGATGCAGTACAAAGTGGTTACCAACTTTCTAACCTTGGTTAGTATATATGGTAGAACATCGGAAGAAAGAACATGGTTCTTCTAATAACAATCACTGGAGATATCTCAAAAAAATTTATTCGAGTGTACACATATAAATAGTAAATGAACCTTATGATTGAGTTTTTTTTTTTTTTTTTCTTTATTTTAAATTTAAAGTTGAGACTAGCGCAAAAAGGTTTTTGCTATATTTATACAGGCTCATATCAAGTGGAAATAAATTACATAACTGCAAAATTACAAGTTCTGTTATATAAATTTAGACTCACAGGAACACCATTGCCTAAGGATTTTACGATAATATTGAAGAAAATTGTATTTGATTTGTTAAAAAATTAACGCTAATGTCTGTATAAAAGAATATGAATAACCAAAAAAATTAAACGTTTCAAATTTTTTTGCAAAAAAATTGCAGTTTTGATTTTTTTTTTCCCAAAAAAATATAATTTTTGAAAAAGATCCAAAAAAATCCCCGCCTCCATAAAAAAAAATTAATAATAATTATCCTGCTGACGCCCTTGACCCACTAACGCGGTGTTATTTCACTGCCACGAATATTTATACTGTATTTTGTTATCAGTTCCTATTTTTCTGTTTCTATTCTCGTACTCAGTATTTTGAACGTTATTCATCCGTTAAATTCTAATTATCCCACGTGTTAAGCTATGAATAAATCCCAACATTTATTGAAAACCAATTGATTTTGAGCCTCCTATTTTCCTCTTTCATTTTGAAGGAAAGATTCTGAGATACAATAAACGTAAGAAGGTGTTAAAAGAAGTTTGTTTTAATTCTCTTCTTAAAGAAGAGGTTGAGTGAGAATAACTACGTATGATGCATTTATATATATAAAACTATTTTTGAGGGGGCGTAGCCATAGCCCACAGAAAGTGTCAGGCTCTTTGTTATTTTGACTTCATGCCTATAAATAATCACCTGCAAGATGCTAAATCAGAAGATTTATTAGATGATGTCGGAATGCCTCAAAAGCCGCTCAGAACTCTTTTTTGTTAACTTGTCCTTGTACAAATGTGTGATGGAACGATTAATCTGAGAATTGGGTATTTTTCTTGAATCGGCATCAGGAAAAAAATACTTAATTTGCGCTTCCGTTTCTAATAAACTACTTCTGATTAACTATTTATTACTTTTCTAAGTTAAGAATTTTTTTTTTGTTTTTAAAAAAATGTAATTTTTTTTTTTTTCAAAAAATTTAATAATTGAAAATTAATTCAATTTTCAATTTTTTTTTCAAAAATATTAATTTTTTGTGAATAAACTTGGGTTTGGGAAATTTTTTCCAAAAAATTTCATTTTTTCTGAATAGGTGTGTATTTTTGATTTTTTATCAAATTGTATATTTTTATTTTTTTTTCAAATTGTATATATTTTTTTTTCTTTTCAAAAAATTTAATATTTAAACTCAATTAAAATTTTCAATTTTTTTTTCCAAAAAAATTAATTTTATGTCAACATATATGTATTTTTGAAATTTGTCTCGAAAATATTTAATATTTATATAAGAAATTTAATTTTTGAAATTTGTCTCGAAAATATTTAATATTTGAAATTTTTTTTCAAAAAATTTTATATAAGAAATTTAATTTTTGAATTATTTTTACAAAAAAAAAATATTTGTCAGTACAGCTCGGGCTTTTTCAATTTTTTTCCAAAAAGATTAATTTTTTGAGAATAAACTTTGGTTTTTAAAATTTTTTTCCAAAAAATTTCATTTTTCCTGAATAGGTGTGTATTTTTGAATTTTTTCTAATTGTATATTTTTATTTTGAAAAAATTTAATATTTTAAATTTTTTCCAAGAAAAGCAAATTTTTCATTTTTTTTCAAAAAATTCTGAAAACCAAACCTCCCAAATATAATCCTTCGTACTCCCCTGATAGCAAAAAAACATTTTTAAACTATTATTTATAAATATTAAAGAATCGGTATCGGAGTCTACATAAGTAATTTTTTTGAAATCGTCCCATCACTAATGCAAATAAAGAGTTTGTTTCTTATTTTACTGAATGATATTCAAAAAATTTATCTTTTTTTTTTTTTCCCCTAGAAAAAAAAGTCATACGTGATTAAAATATTTGAAGGTAAATACATTCATAACTGAGAACTGCTTTTTTTGCAAAAAGAAAAAAAGACGTGAATAAATAAGTATGAAGGAATGTGCTCAAACAGTCTTTGAAGAATTGAACGACTCTTCTAAATGTTCGTTAGAACATTATTTGTAAAGAGAATCTACGATTTATGTAGACATTTTATGTGGAAAAATGCCTTGTAGAAACTAATTGTGTAAGGAACTCTTGTAAATAACATTATTTTGCATCAACTTATACATTCCCAAATAACAATTAAAAATACGTTAACATTAAGAATATGTTGTTAATTGATCAAACCATAGCACCAAGTATCAAAGGAAAGATAAATACTTCATTGCTGGAAAGAATGATCAACTATAATTCTTAATTGTCTAAGTCAGTGGTTCTTAAAAGGGGTTCTGTGAGTTAGTCTCAGGGGTTCGGCGGAGATCAAAACGCACATGAGTTGTGATGATGACACGCTTTACTTAACCAATTAAGAAGGGTTGGGTGAATATTTATATGAAAGTGGGGGGGTTCAGTATCTCCAACAAGATTAAGAAACAGTGGTATAAGTGATCCTTGTTCATCATTAGACATTGCGTCATTTGAAGGTATGGTATATTGTTGGAAAAAAATTATAGCTTTATTCTCTTCCTGCTCAACAAAAATTTTTTAAACGCTTATATCTCGAGGTTCCGTGACCGGAAATAAAAAATTCCAGCACAAGTAACTCGGTCAATCTTTTGGCTTTGTTTTTGTTTTTCTTACTTGCATCAAACAAAGTCGTTTACGATGAATGACGAGGCCAAACGTCATATGGATGCCACTCTCCTCCGCGCCGGTAGGTCTGTCTACTTGGAGATAATCAAGGACACTGGACTATCCAGAACTACTGTGTTCAAAGTCCAGAAGCTTGTCAAGGAGGGAAAAGATCTGAAGGAGGGTGTTCGGACTGGCAGACTACGGAAAATCAATGTGGAAGAGGTAAAGGAGGCCTTCACAAAAACATTTGGCCACCTCAATCACCTGATTTGAATCCCCTTGACTACAGTGTGAGGTGGTAAATTGAGAAGAAGGCCTGTGCTACCCGCCTCCCCGAATTTGGACTCATTGAAGGCCAGCGTCAATGAGCAATGGGCAGCCATGGAAGACCATTACATCATCAATGTGTGCAAGGCGCTTGGACGGTGTCATAGCAGCTGATGGCGGTTATATTCGGTAATTATATTAAATTTTATACCAGAATAAATTCTCTATTATATAATTCTCAAAAAAATATGTCATACGAATTTTATGACACATTTAATTATTTTCCAAAAATAGTCCGCGTATTTATTCAACTGCCGGTATAAGCATATTTTTGATATAAGAAATAACAATGTAGTCGTATTAATGAAATATTGCAGGCGTGTGCATATAGCATCGAACTGTTTCTGCTTGTTTTGGTCATTACTCTCTAATGTACATATATCATAATTCGGTCCTAGGAAGATTGCCCAGGAGATAAATTGCCATGGGGGAAAATTGCCAGTTAAGAAAATTGCCCGTATTTCGTTCAAACTTCTTGATGAAGGATAAAACATTATAAATTCGTATAATATTATTTATAAGAAATATCTAAACATATTGGTTTGTTCCATCCCCCCAAAGGAGTACCTTCAAGTGTGAGTAATATTTGATATTGGAAGGATTTCAATGGATGTATGTTATTCTTTGGAGGTGGTTTTTAACTATCCCACACTACCCCCCTGACCTTGGCCAAAGCGAGAGCTTTGAACTAGTTTGTGATGCTAGAGGGGTTCCTTGATGCATTGGATACTACCCCGGGAACACTGGTAAATCTGATTATATTTTAAGAATTCTATCACATTTTAAGAGGCCCTAAGCTATTTGTTCCCATCCCCCTCATCCTCCCATATTGAAATAATATTACTTACACTTGAACATACTCCCTTGGAGTATAGAGCAAACAAATATGTTTAGACATTTGTCATAAATAATATTTAGCGAATTTATAATATGATTCATCATTAAGTTTTAATAAAATACGGGAATTTTCTTAATTGATAATTTCCTCTATGGCAATTTTCTCGTAAGCTATCTTCCATGTGCAATAATTCATATACATACTTTTAAATTCTATATGTTAAAAATTAAATAAAATACTAACGGTCGTATGTAAAAGTAATTTTTTTTGTTTGTTTATGTTGGTGAGCGCTCTAAAGACTAAGTTACTCATCAGTATTCCAATGATATTGATTTTTTCCGCCTCAAAAAACACTTTCTTCATACAGATGATATGAATTGATACAAGTATTGAGTAGTTACGTCTGAGTATAAACATAAAAACGGAGAGTAACAGTTTTCTTGGGAAATTATCTTCTATACTATTAAAGCAAAATATGTCTTTTAGCCGGCGCCTAATTACTCCGGAGAAGTACACAATAATGTCATTGTTTTTGAATAGCGTCTTTTTTCTGTTTCCTTTTGGGGGAAAGGTTGCGAGATACAATAAAAGTAAGGACGTGATCTAAGTCCATCTCTTCTCCTATTTTTACAGAAGCTGAGTCATGCAGTCCATGACCAAGACCCCCAGAGATTTTGGTAAAACAATAAAGTGAATAATATCATATTTTGCAATCTTCAATTTGACTCTTAAATTTTATATTGATTGAGAGCCATGTCTTGGGGCATCAAATTGTATTTATAGACAACAAATGATAACATTTTATATGAAATGAATTATTTCCTTTTCAATGCTAACGCAAAAACAATCTTCAACAAAGATAAAAAAAAGAAGAAATATCAAAAAAAAAAAAATTATACCTTATACAATATGTATCATTCGGTCGATAATGAGAATTGTGTTCAAACTTCTGGGATGAGTTGAGATAACAGGCTTATGTTTTAGGGGAGGGGCTTTGACTTTTGTTATTATTTTTTTTTTTTATAATTCCAAAATTAATTATAAAAAACATATACTTTTTTGAAAAAAAAATTGAATATTATTTTTTTTCGAAAAAAATATCAAAAACCCACTTACATTTTGTATATAACTTTTTGGGATTTTTGAAATTTTTTTCCAACCTCCATAAAAAAATTCAAATATTAGATTTTTTGGAAAAAAAAAATTCAGAAATCCAAAGCATTTCATAAAAATTTTTATAATCAAATTAAATAATAAATTTGAAATATTCAATTTGAAAAAAAAAAAAAAAAAACAATTCACAAAAATTTCAAAAAATTCATTTTGAAGAGAAAAATTTCAAAAATACATAGCTATTAATAGAAAATATAATTTTTTGGAAAAAAATTTGAAAAATAAAATTTAACTCTTCTAGTAACAAGCAAAAATTTCTTAATTTGGAGGGGGGTCTACCTCGGGGCACCGCTGGACAATGTTGAAATATAAAAATTCAGGAGAAATGTCTTGTTTCTTTGTTAGGTCTTAAACTTTTCAAATCATGCTCGTATTTAATAATTTGTCATTAATTTGGATTCATTAGTGTATGGAGTATGAACATACGTCATCTGTAACTTGTAATTGTTACAAATTTGACTTATAATACAGTATGTATTTATTTCTTGAGACTTACATACATAGGAGTGGTTGGAGAAGCTCATGAATAAAGAAGCTAGATAGTCTTTGGGTTTGTCATCATCCCACTCAATTCTAGAAGTATCCCACTTCTTCAAAAGTAAATAATAATCTCCTATAATATTTAAAGCCTCACGATAGATAGTACTTACCTTATAGAAGATTACAAGAAGATAATATTATTTATGTTATATAAACAATAATATTGTTTTTGTGTGAGTGAGTATCTTCTCTAGATCAAAATGACATTTAAGACAAACATATATACGCACACACATGTCTGTAAAAATGGCATCCAACAAACTGAACCATCATTCCAAAGAAGAAGAAATATCATGAGGTTATCCCGCATAATATTATTGTACATAACAATTTATACTATTTTATTTCTTCAGCTGTTGATTTTCATATAGAGTATTTTCATATGACGTGAGCATTACTGATGTCCGCTACTTTGGGGCCCTAAACAACCAAGTTTTAAAAAAAATAAAAAACGCTATTAGATGTCAAAAATGGGACCCAAAAAATCAACTCTGAGTCTCCAAGATGGCGAGTATTATTATTATGTAATTTATTATATAAGTAAAAACGCTCTACACCCATTAAAATTTACTCTGTATAACTTTGTCAGAAGTGGATTTTCCTATCCATCTTGATGACTTGAACTTCTATTAGCAGTTGAAGTTCCTCTGTGGACAATACTCCACTATTAACAAAATTATTTCACCCACCAGGGTGATGACGCCATAGTCTTACGACAAGGAGCTCCTTTGCTCGTGACGTAATGTTAGAAAAGTCACATTGAGAGTCCTGTTTGAAAGTGAACATCTGTGTGTTTGGTAGAAATCTGTTGCAATATGTAGGTATTATCATATTATTAACTTTATTGTATCGTGCAACTTTTCCTTTAAAAATAAATTGGAAAAAGGCCGGCAATCATTTGTTACCCAATTGTTCTCAACTATGAAAATTATCATATAATTATTAATGGTAGTACCTGAAATTGCCCGAGTTATTAGACATCGACAAAGAGGCAATATATAATATATGGAGAAGATAACTACCCAAGAAATCATCAATGATACTTGCTATTTTTCATGAGCACAATTACACGTACATACTAAATTTTGTTTTGTTTTCTTCTTTTTAAATTCCCTTTTTGAGTATTGGGAAGGTTGCGAGATATAATATAAGATCACATTCTGTACATATAATTTATTTAAAAAAGGTGATATTTATGTATATCTAAATAGATGAATGTATTTTTTCAAAAAATATGACATTTTGCCATTAGGAGTCTGCTTAAATATTCGGGATATTTGGAACCTGGATTATTTTGCACTCTTCATCATGTAGAAAAGTATTAAATGCCAAGTCAATCATACTCATTGAGGCATGTAAGCAAGTCTAGAGCCTAATTGAATTAATAAAAGGCATTATATAAATAGTTTTTTCATTCTTTGTGGCATCAACGCCTTCTAAGTTTTAACTAAATAACTAGATGTTTTATCAAGTTGTACAGACATCGATGATACAAGCTGCTAGAATTTTTTTTTATTTATCAATAACGCCTCCACTTCAGAGTGATTAATTTGTTCCTACATATTATTGGGTTTTTTTTTTGTACAATTATATTTATTATGTAGACTTTAAAGTAAGCAAAAAATGACCTTAAGTCTGTATTTCTGTTTTCTCCTTTTCAGGAAGTTCAATGACATTGTAAAGATATATGAAAACAATTCCAGTTTTGATGGAGAAACCATTTGGAGCTTTGTAGAATTGTTAAAAATTTAGTGTTGAGTCTCGGTCCACCACGGATTTTTTTTTTTTTTTCGGTTCGGTCTTAATTAATATTTTTCAGACCAATTTTTCAGTCCAGACCGCAGTCTCAGACCGTGGACTGATTTTTTTTTCACTCTCACTTTATGGAATTTTTTTCCAGTCTCAATTTATGGCCATATTTTTTCACTTTTGACCCAGGGATGTATGTATTTTTCTTTTTTATATATTATGAGAGATAACTTTTTTTCGTAGACAAGCTGTGATTGATTTTTTTCTAAAAATCTCAAAAGTACACAATATAAACAAACCTAAATCCTAAGAACATTCTTAATTCATTAAGACCGGAAGAAGTGGACTCCTATGTTCTCCAAGAGTTAGAAACAAAGGAAAATAGAGGGAATCAAAGGAGGATACTTCTAACTTGATCCTTCATCTCAAGAGACGTTCCAATTCAAAATTCTGTATTCCACAAGATACGACGGGATTAAAATTCATCCAATCTATCTCTGTTTAAACAACGTATGACGTCATTGTACTTGAAAATACAAATGATGTCATGCTGCAAGCAATTTATTTGTAAAATCAGTCTATTTGATTTTTTTTTGGGACATAACTAGACCGAATTTTTTGTTGGGACCGATGTCGACCGAACTGTTCATTGAGACCATTCCAGTCTGAGCTTTTTTGTTGGAACGAATTACTTTGGGGGGGTTGATTTTTGGAATTTTTTTCTCAAAAAAATTCAAAAAATTAAATTTTTCGTAGAAAAATTTCCTAAATCTATGGCTATTAACAAAAAAAATAACTTTTTGGATCAAAATTTCCAAAAAAAAATATTTTATTTGAAGAAAAATTTCAAAAATTCATAGTTATTCACAAAAAGTTTCATTTAGTTTTTAAAAATCCAGAGCTGTTCACAAAAAATTATTTTTTTGGAAAAAAAATTCTAAAATTAATTTCAAATATAAAACTTTTTGGAAAAAACATTCAAATATTAAATATGTTAAAAAACCAAAGCTATTCTAAAAAAATTTAAAAATCCATAACTATTCTCAAAAATTGAAATTTTTTGGAAAAGGAAATTGCTGAAAAAAATATTAAAAAATCAATTTTCAAATATAAAATTTGCAAAAATCCATAGCTATTAACAGACAGTTAAATTTTGTAGGAAAAAATTTAATGAAATTTCTAATATTAAATCTTTAAAAAAAATTCCATATATTAAATTTTTTAGTAACAATCCAAAATTCATTAATTTGGTTGGGGGCTACAGACCTTCCAGCCCTTTCCCTGCGAACGCCCTTGATTTAAAGTGTACACATCATTACTATGTACAAACAATCCCTTAAATTATCTTTCCTAAACTAATGTTTATGACTCTTACGTTATAATTTGCATTTACATATAATAAATATGTATACATTTAAAAACTAAGTTGTTTTTTGGTGAAATTTCACGCTGAGTTAATGCGAATTCGCAGTTGTTATTCTATTTTTTATGAGAGAGTAGTTGTGTTTACATTCATCCACACAAACAAACACATCACATATAGAGGTATCTTTACCTTGCCATCTAAAGGTAGAAAGACTGTAGGAACCTCCAAGAGATTTACAGATCTATATATGTACAGGATCGTACATAAATAATACACCAGAAAACTTTAGCCTAATAAAATTAAGAGTATGTCGTGTAAGGATTTCGCTACTCAAATCAAAAATATTGCAATAGTAATATGGGGCCTCAGTCAACATCTCAAAATACCTGCAAAAATATAGCAAAAATACTTTTGAGCACTTAGGGGACCGAGCCATTTGGCATCCTTCTTCACCTGATCATAACCCAATTTACTTTCAAATGTAGAGTAAGGTCAAAATGGATGTCAATGGAGTTCCCTGGCGCAGTAAGACTCCCTGATCCCAGCCGTGGAGGTCAAGTGGGTAAAACATTCCAGAAGAATATTTTCCGTTCTTACTGCAAGGCAGTGATGAGTTGTCTTTGGTCCACTATAAGTATCGACACAACACTAATTAAACCTATAAAAAATATTATTACAAACGATAATTATCTGTGAGAAATACTGGACAGCCCTGTCTGTACATTGTATAATCTATTTGAAGTAATCTTCTTCTGCAAGCCTTTGTTCGCCTTTATAAGATTTAAAAAAATCAATTAAAAATAAATTCCGCAGAATAGTACTTTGTTTTCATAGCTCGTTTTTATTTTGTTATTTGAAGGATTTAGTAAATAGATGAATATCAATTAATTGAACGGAATAGAGAAAATAGATCTACACTTCCTATGATAGGAGATTCTTTGACCTAATTTATTTATTCAAATCGACTAGAAGATTATAAACAGTAATGTAAATCGTCTGTGTTTTTTAGCACGCCAGTTTATTAGGAATTGGTAATCTGAATAATGAATTTAAGCTGTTATCATTATTATTTAACAGCTGACTAGTGAACTTCCTTTCTGACTATACTCAAAATCTGACTGAACTTTCATCGTGGACCTTGTTTGTAGTCAGAGAAGAATTGAGGATGTACATTGGTTGCATATATCCACGTTTATTTCTTTCTCTCCTTCCTTTTCACAGCTGATTTTAGTTGATCTAATGAAATATCATGACAGCTAAAGTATTGAAATTGATATGCTCATCTTGTTGATCTTTGGTTTTTCATCACTACTCATGATCTCTGCGCCATTTAGCTTGCTCATGTCCTTTTACAGGCACTGTTCTTGAAAATGGAGAGGTCAATGAAAAAATTATAGAATAGAGTAGAATTAGGGATCAACAGTAATTCTTCCTATTATCTGGGTTAATTTCCTTATCCTGCTCTTCCCTTGTCACAGGTGATTCTACCTGATCTCTTCCAAAGCATTCTTCAAATTACCAGGATTACCATGTTGATTTTCAGTTTCTTTTTTTTTAACATGCCCATTACACACAGGATTTTCAGCACTACTTATAAATCAACCCGGTTTGGGCAAACTATGAGACGAATGTCGCTTACCAGATACTTTTATATGGCTAGCAAGGGATTCTGCTGAAATTACTAAATGAATTTAAATAGTAGAGCTGGGGATTCTAAGTTAATATTAAGAAAACTTACAACTCGACTTGATCTCAGAATCAAAGACCTCACGACTCGACTCGGACTCCAAAGTTATTTTATACTAAACTCAAAAAAATCCGTAGTAAAACTATGGACCCTAAATTACAATTATGAGCTTGCAAATTTATCATAAGAAATCTGAAAGCTCAATAAAAATATGCACGAACTCAAATTGGACTGGGATGAAAGTATTTTATGACTTGGATTTGAGAAAAAAAGACTTAAAAATCAACTTTAACTAGCATTACAAAGCTAGTTTACCCAAATCTTCCTAATTGAAAGACTTTGTAGGTAATTATTAATAACAGTCCATTCGAGTTCAAACCAATCAACATTCAGAAGTATAAACATAGGGATGGGGCAATTGCCCTCCTTTTTTTTGGCAAGCCATACAATGTTCAGGTAATCAATTTATTATTTTAAAAAGACCAGAAAGGATATCAATCTACTCAAAATAAAAATTATTTATAATATATATATATATATTTTTTAGAACAGTCGTTTAAAGTACAGATTTTAGTAAATATAAAGTAATTTTTTCATATGTTGGACCTTGGGGTTTATTTATTGTCATTGCTAACTTGCCATGTTCAACCCTAATGAAGATACATACTAGTACTAACAGGCTAATCCTTTTCTTCCTTCCTTCCTTTACCTAAATCCCTTCTTTAATTCGTATTCAATATACGTTCTCCCCTTTTCTGTTTCTACAATAATTTTTTTAATTGTTTGGATTTTCGAATAGACAACCCATAGCCTTAAAAAACTTTGAGACACGGGAACGGATCTTGCAATGAAAAATACTTATTAGATAAAAAAACAACTTTTCCTCCAGGCTTCTGGTCTGATCAGAATGAAATATAGCCCTACATACGTAACTCAGAATTCTAAATAACTTTTATTTTATGTCTAAAGTCTGTATCTGTTACTGTTTTTGATGTTTTTATCATTGTTTTTCCAAGCGGAACGAACATCAGACTCACACATAAATTATTTTAATATTATGGCGGATTTAAATATTGTTCTCATTTAAATTCTCATTCTGACTCTAAAACTTACACTCCAAAATGGTCCTTTCCATTTCTTGTCAAATATTTGAAGAATTGATTAAAGAACTCATCATTACTTTTCTTATACACTTTATCTTCCTAAATTATAAATTTCTCTGCATAGTCAAAATAAAGTCGATATCCTTATCCCTAACTTTTCCTAATATTATAAGATTCAAACAAGTGATTGAATAAATTTAAATCAACTTATTTGAAATTTGCTACACTCCATTGATTCGCAAATAAATAATTGCTATTTTAACTGAATGAAAAAAATATCAGTTTCCTCGAAGCTTCTCAAAATGACTGTCAAGCAAAAAAAGTTCTAAAAGTTAATCATCCGTTTCTACGTGCCAAGGAGTATCTCATGAATGAAAATATTCATATTTTTTATTTTTTAAACCTGATTTAAAACGATGTGAGCTCGTCGTTATCTTTGTGATTCAGTTCTTAGACACTAAAGAGACAGATTCTGAGAGGTACACATCTTTGACATTATCATCTAAATGAGGATGAGAGACTGTCTCAACTCATTTAGGAACTCTTTCCGAATAATCCGGAAGACTTACGGGGTGTCCAGTATAAATTGGAACTACTTGAAACTTCATCCAAATCCATAATGTGGAGATTCGGGGTTAAATCATACTAATATAAAAAGGTTGCATGAACTATAACTTCCACCGCAATTGTTTTGACAAAAAACAATGGTCATCATGGAACAAGCAAGGAGAAACGCCATCTTCGAATTAGCTCGCGCAGGACACAAGCCCTCTGCTACCTACAAGCTTCTTAACTAGTCCAAGACCACGGTGTGCCGGGTCTCAATGCCTGGGAGGTTGAGGGGAAGGTCTGCTGCAAGGCCCACAACATGAGAAGTGACCAAATCCGCACTCCCCGCTTCCTTGAAGGCCTCCGGAAGTCCATCAAGGCTTCGCCGGGGACTTCCTTGTCCAGGTTGGCCAAGAACCGTGGAGTGAGTAAGTAGCTGGTCTCCAAGGCTGTGAATGAAGACCTCGGGTACAGGTTATACCGAATGGCCAAACAACACATCCTCACTGCATCCATGAAGGCCACCAGGCTTACCAACTGTAAGCATCTCCTCAATGACCTGAAGAGCCATGGAGGAAGACTCATCTTCTTCTACAACGTCCAGAATGACAGGTGGTTTGCCAAGGAGAGAGAAGAGGTCCCTGTGGTCGTCACCACAAAGTTCCCGGCCTCCGTGATGAGCCTGTGTGTCATCTGCAGCACCGGTGAGGTGATGCTTCAATCCCAAGGAAAGGGTTAATGCGATAAGGTACTGCGAAGTCATGGAGGAGTTCGTCATCCCCTGGATGAAGGATACGGCCGCTGAGAGGGAGTTCATATTCCAACAAGACTCAGCGCCCGCACACATCATAATGAGGACCACTAACCTCTTCAACTCCCACAACATCACTTTCTGGGATCGCAACACCTGACCCTCCAACTCACCCGACCTCAATCCGTGTGATTACTACTGGTAGGGGAAGTTGGAGAGGGAGGTGTGCAAGGTCAGCCACAAGAGCATCGCGGCCCTGAAGGGCTCCATTACGAGGGAGTGGAAAGCTGTCGATTCCGCGGAAGTCATCAGGGCTGCAAACCCTTTAGGGGCAGGATGGAGAAGATGGTGGCTGCTGAGGGAGAACATGTTGAATAAATTTATTGTTTAATATCATGTCTAACTTTTTCATTTTAACAAATACACTCCAAATTCTATTTTTATCAAGCAAGTTGAATTTTAAGATAGTTCCAATTTATCGTGGACACCCTGTAGGTAAGGAAATGAATAGAATTCTTGGCAAATGAATGTTTGAATACATGATATCGATTCCGAAATACAAATTTTCAGTTAAACGATTGTTTTTTGGGTTTTTTTTTTAATATCTTAGAATGTTCAAATAAAGTAGGAATTACATTATTACCAAATGCATCCATTAAGACAAACTCATTGATTTAATTTTTACATCTTTCAATAGTAAAAATAGTTTTTTTTTAATTTACTTGACTGAATCATGAGCTTGGATTACAATTTTGTACGTTTTATGTCATTACTCAACAACTTCTTTCTATTAATGTATTTTGGAAATGTAAAATTTTTCATAGCTGTTCTATGTTCATAATGCACTGAAGTAAACATTTGGCATTACTATTTGGGAAAATATGTTGCAATTGTTGGCTAATTATAACAAATAATTAAATAAAGCACACAAAATAGTAAATGTTAACTCCTCCAAGACCTTTCTAATAGATACTATGGGAGCAAACAATTTCAAGAATTAGTGACGAGAAGGAATAAACTTCTTCTTCCATTGAGTGTCCACTCTTTTTCTTGAGTTCCTTATAACAATCTTCATTATGGGATCTAAAAACTCAAGAGTGAGTAAAGTCAGATATTAGTTTTGTACCACATTCATTGTGGAGGGATGAAAACGGGGACTGAACCAGTTGAAATACAGCATCACAATTATCTCAGTATTGAAATATTTGATCAAATTTTCTGATCAAGCCTTCGATAGATTTTTTTAAATCCTATTGTTATTAAACAATTTTGGCGGACCGTATGAATGCACTTGCCTGATGAGAATCCCTACTCTCAGGGAGATGAGACCATGGAGAATAAAATTATTCCCTTTGAATTTTGATAGGTTTAATATTAGTGACTGCGCCATGCTCATCTTATGACTCGCATCATTGTTATGGATGGTATTTTTATGGACAACATTCCAATTTTATTCTCTTAATTCTCCACAAATGTCCAATCCCTAGTATTTTTTGATCGATGATGTGTGAATGAGTGAACATAATATACATACATATGTTTGAGTATCATTAATATTGCAACAACCATTTTGTCTTCTTTTTCTCTTCAGGTCGCACTAACGTAAACAAAGAATTGACCAGGTCAAGGATTCCACGACTTGTTTAAAGTAATAATGACCCTCGTTACTACTGTGTCTATATATTAAAATATTTGTCAAATCAATTATGCGGTTTCGATCCGATCCACTGAGTTTCACTTATTCCTCTTTGTTCGAGTCTTTGTCCCATGTGTGGAGAATGATTAATGTTGTGTAGTAGAAGATAGGAATTTTTAATGAGCTTCTCATTTTATTTCTGTTTGAATCTATGTATGAACATTGAACTTTTAGTGCAAGCACATTTTGCAGAATAAAATGAAGAATTACTATGATTTATTCGATAAATATGAGAGGAAATGAAGATGTCGAATAACAGTCACGAAGTCATAAAAACTTCAGAAAACAGATTTATTTTATTCGAGTTCTATGATTGTAACTTCTACCATTATTTATTCAGAGTTATCTAAATATCTAAGTATATAAAAAACTTTAAATATTTTCCTATAGAAAATATAATATTCATTTTTTTTTTGCTTCTACATACTTATAAGATACGTATTTTCTCAATGACAAATTTGTAACTATCCAAGTAGTAAATGCAAAAAAAAAAAAAACATTTTTCAAAAAATCGGCACAATTTATGACTCTCGTTTATTTTTTTGCTTGCTACATTATTATTGGTGATATTAGTAAGAGAAGAAACGTGAATCTCTATGTATGTACATTGTAAAACTTTTATTGTTTTTCCCAACCTTTCTTCCAAAAATAAACAGAGAAAAAAGACAAAAATCATTGAGTAATTACTCAATTAATTCTTCCCAACAATGGAATAATTATTTAATGATGTTTGCGAAATGTTCACAACCTAAAAAGAGCTTATTCCAATTCAACCAATCCACGTTCAGAACACGAAAAAGGGAAAAAGAAGCAGAAAAATCAACAGCTGACAACAAATGCTGTATCATTTTTGATAGTGATGTAAACAGAGTTTGTTTTAGGGAGAAATTGATCCAGGCTCCGCTCCTGAGTGGGAGTCACGCTCTGGATATGGTTTTGTAAAAATTATAATATTATATTGGGAAAAAAGTATCTTTGTATTTCCTCACACTTTGTTTTTAATTAAGAATATCTTGTGTATTATTAATCACAGCAGATCATTCGATAAGGTGTGAGTATATACTACAAATGCCTTGTTATATTTTTGTACTTGGGAGGTACTGTAAAACGCGTCGAAAGCCACCAAGAAATTTGGGATGTATATGGGGCTGATACTCTTTCGGTTCGTATTGTACAGGAGGTGTTCCAGGGATTTTTTTTTCTCGCTCAACTCTGCCCTCAACAGTGAGTAACTCGACCGTTTAAAGCTGGCGATTGAACTAAAGCGGCCAGCATTGGTGACTAAGAGACAACAAGATATCATCAAGACAACGTTCGAACGCTGTCTATGGCAAACGCCCTTGGGAGTACAAATTTGGACTCAATAAAGGTTTGTGAAAATTGTTTATCAGGGTTTTATCTCAATAGGGACAAAGGCTTCTAAAACCCTTTACACATTTAAAAAAACAAAACAATAAAAACAGAAAAAGAATGAACCTTTTTAAAACGTATTTAAATGAAATATGGACATAATCAGTAAAAAAAAAAGGCACATTAGAAGGTTTAGCATTTTGTAAAAATATATAAATAGTAGTTCTAGAAATAGTCATGTCTTCAATTGGACGAACGTTTCCTTGCCTAACCTCTCTTTCAAACGAGGTTTACCATTTCATCTCTAAGAAGTGGATCCAAAACCATAGGGGCTTCCCACTTTTTTTTATCTTCACGTCTAAAAACAATTAGATGTAAAAGTCTCCATTCAGGGGCGTCCTAAGGATTTTTGGATTTCTCCATGGGAGGAGGGTTATAGCCCCCTGCGGACGCTCTTGTCCCTAAAGACCTTGATGCATGCTAAGAACAGCTTTTTACTTATCACATTGATAATAACCTACCTTCCTCGTAATTAACGGTACTAACTGTATAAGCGTTTTACATTTTTGTAATTTTTCTATAAGACTCCTTCAATCCAAGAGCTAATTCGAATTAATCCAATCCCCGCATTGAACACGGATCAGGGGAAAAGGAGCAGAAAAGTTGACAGATGACAGCAAAAATACAGTATGAATTTATAAGCTAGTGATATAACACCCTTGTAGCATTAGTTAGGAAAACAAACAGGTACACTTGATCCTATAAAATACTGTCCATTGACTAGTTTTTTTTATAATCTGTTTACCCGTTTTTTCATATTTAATATTATAAGTACACTTGTCACTCTGTTACACAATTGAAAACATGGGATTAAGAGGAACAAAAAAAGGATTTTTCAGAAATGGATGAAGGGTTAAACAATGGATATATATTAATAATTATTATTCAAGTGTATTTGCACTTTTTGAAAGAAAAAAAAAACATGTCGAAGCAGTATGTAGCCCAAAAGTATGTAGATTTATTTAAAAAAATATATTTATGATGGTGGTATTTTTGAAGGGTTATAGAGATCAATTTGTTTAGTGGCGGCTTTTATGACCATGTACACAGGTAAAAATGGATAATAAAACCTCATTTGAGGTTTGTAATGACTGATGAATAATAAATACTTTGTGGCTTTGAGTTGGTGGATTTGAAGTCACACTATGTATCCATGTGAGTAAACTAATAAAAACCAAGACAGCGTAATATGAAGCATAGATTTTTGAGTCTAGTGGCCAAACATGTCTCAGATACTGAAAAAAAACACAACAAATGGTGGAAAGAAGGTCATGTGATCGAAATTTGTCAAAATATGGATAGCGTTTGTTGAACCTCAATTAATTCAACAACCTTTTAATTGAAATAATCAGGTAAATTCTGAAAAGGGGAGAAAATATTATATACGTCATGAGGGAATGATTAAGTGACGTCATCCCTAACATTATAAAAAGTGACATCTTGCGTCTGAAAAAGATTTTACAAAGACCATGAATCTACTCAAGCTAATAGGCAAGTGGATGCACTTGGTTTATAGTAAGATGGCGTAGAGACTTTGAGTTAAATTAACATGACTCATACCCTCTTACAAGTGGAAGTTTATTTTGGTAGCAATACGAAATCGCTAAGAAGACTATTTTTCATCAATATATAAACATGTAAAAGTAGCAATCACTGTTTATAGGTGTGACAGCGAAGGATCTTTATTATGGATACGAGGTATGGTCAGACTTATTTTGAACCAAATTCAATTTAAGACTGATTCTTGGGTGACACAAATGTGTTTCTTTTTATTTTTCGTGTTTTTCTCCCAGTAAGGATTATAAGCTGTATGTCCATCAGCTCTCAAGCATATTTCAATTTGCCAATAACTCTATTCTAAAATTTGTTCGACTTAGGTCGTCTAACTCGCAGAACCTAGCTTATTGTATTGGTAGAGCTTAAGGTTGATTAGGCTCTCAAACCTTCTGATCACAATAACGTGGCAATCCCCCAGCGGGCTATATGCACCGTTTTTGAAAGTAGGGGCAATAACTATAGTTAAAATAAATCACGTTTTTTAACTCATATATGCTTATGAAAGCTTCTCAAGAAAGTGGGAGGCGATCCCCCCCTTGCCTCCTCAGCTCCACAGCCCCTGCTGAAGGAATGAAAAGTAAATGAAAGTACATAGTAACAATAGTTGAATATTGATCTTAATTTGAGGGTATAATTTTTAAATAAAGTAAGACTTGCAAAAGAAAACTTTGCAGAATAAGCATTTAGATATTTTATCCAGATCTATATATATCATAGTTTTTAATTTAGGGTTGAATTCTTTGGGATGCCCTTAACAATAATCCTTCTTAGCTCCTAAGTTTCAGGTAGGGTCTTGAACTAACCCCACAACTTGCATCAATTGTATAAAAGTTTATTTCATCAGATGAAACCTCAAAACATTCACTATTGAATGAGCATGATATAAAGTAGATTTAAAATAATTCATTTTGGTACCAAATGAGATTAACGGAATCCAATTAGGTTTTTGAATAGATTTTTCCACATTGAAAACTTTTATACTATGAAAGGAAATTGAGCCTTTGTAGAAGGGACCTTAATTCAAATTATTGACTACTAAGTAATCTGGATATTTTAAAGAAAGACAAGTCATATACAAGAGTTGGGAGATGGATCAGGGACAATTTCATCTTTCTCCAAATGCTTTAGACATTTGTTGTAAAACTATTAGACAGAAGGAGTGTTGACTCATCTTAGAATGGACCCAGTAAATGTAACCCAAAGAAGGGAGAAAGGTCCTTTCAAGTCTTAGAAACAAAATAATAAATAATACAGGGAGGGGTATCCACTGTAGACCCCCCAAAAAAAAAAAAAAAAAGGCAGATTCCGGACAATTATAGGCATTATATTCAAACTTCTAGGATTAGTGGAGATGTCTAAGAATGTTGACTAACGTTTCAGTACCTTCGTTTAATTCATGAGACTTAATTGGGCCCTGATACGAGATTGACCTTTCAAATCAAATCAATCAATTACTAATTCATTCATTGTGCCGATGAATTAATATTTTGTAAGTGCAATTTTCAGTGCCTCCAAAAGAATAATAAAAGTAGTTTGTTGAAAGAAATTGAAGATAATAATGCGTGGAATATCCCACTATATATACAGTAGTCTTTAGAGCACTCAAACTCATATGGGAGCTGGCATAGGCCTTCCTCTCAACGGCACCCTAGAGCTCATCGTCAAGACGGTTGCAGTCTGCTGAGGACGGTGGCCACATAAGTAAGGAATATAAATTTTCCAAGTTGTTTTCAACCCACTTTTGAGTTTTTTTTGGACTCGTAGTAAAATAAAAAAGGCTCTTGAAGGCTTTTGTTGTCCTCCTTTAGCTTTTTAATCTTAATGATGAGATCCTGTGAGTTGGGTGTTAATACAAAAGATCTCGTCATAACTAATTCCCGCGTCAAGAAGAGCTGATACACGATTTATTATGGCCCTCATCTCGGTTGACCTTGGTCTGATGTAGACATTTGTTTCACAAGGGTTGTATTTTTTATTACTCGACCAGTTGATATTGCAGAAAAAAATTGGTAAATTATTTAATAAATGAATTAAACCTTTCCAAAATGTCCTTAACGATTAGCTAGGACGTAATTTCAACGTCTTTGTGAAGTTATCCTTAGGTAGGCAAATCCTGTGCATTTTTAAACCGGCCCCTATTTTGTAATTTTTGGTAATTTGAAGAATGAATTTCCTTTTCCTATGCTGCATTCGTTATTATATAACTTCTGAGGTGTTAATTTCCTTTTCAACAACATATAGTTATTTTTAAAACCTGATTGAACATGCTAATACATGAGGGAGAGTAAGTTGAGGATCTGTTGTGGATATATAATTCTTAGTTTTTGTTGGACTCCTATTATAATTAAGGATCATCGACATCGGAGAAACTCTTTCGGATGTCATTGTTTATATCCTTCTCCTCCCTTGTTGCAGCTGCTTGCAGCTGATGTAATGAAACGGCATTACAGCTAAGCGGCTCTCCTCCAAACCATTATTTAAATTGTCAGGGTTACCATGTTGATTTTGGTAATTTTTTAACATATGCAAAATACACAGGATTTGCATCACTAGTTATCCTAATAGACAGAGTCAGGGGAAGGCTAGGGGTCTTTGCCAGCCCCCCATACCCTCAGTATATATCTGATCAACATGTATAGCTTATATAAATAGTTTTAGTATATCAATTAATAGCTTAATACTTATTCTATGAATTCAAAATAGCTAAACTGCATACGTAGTATTGATAAATAAATACATTGTTCTTTTATTGGCTAGATTCCGAGACTCAAGGTTATATCATTTACATCCAATTTATGTTTCAAACTACATACACGCCAACAGCAGCTAACCTGTTGACCTCTCTAAACGATAAAGTAATTTTAGGGATTGGAACAATGTAAATACTTATCTATTGATTGCTTCTATTCAATCACTACTTTTTCTTTCTGTGTAGAATGTAACATACTCATATCACTCGATCCTTGATAAGTATGATGTATTTTATTACCTTTATTTGTTGAAATCCTCAGGTACAAATATTATATACCTATATACTTATCAGGTAATAATAGCAGGTTTCTCTTCTCAATAAATTTTTATATACATGGAATGATGGATGTGTTTCGTTTTTTGTTTTATTTTTATTTCTGGATAGGAGTTCAATCATTATACTAATGTTTATTTAATATAGATGATTTAATTCTATGAACATATGAGTATACTTTGTAAATTGTATCATTTTAGGAAGAAACCATTGGGGGTCCTGGATTCGGA
The DNA here is from genome assembly GCF_016086655.4 of Lepeophtheirus salmonis. Taxonomy (NCBI): domain Eukaryota; kingdom Metazoa; phylum Arthropoda; class Copepoda; order Siphonostomatoida; family Caligidae; genus Lepeophtheirus; species Lepeophtheirus salmonis. The sequence goes on along the minus strand of NC_052132.2, from coordinate 33,769,040 downwards.
GATAAGATTCAACGTACTTGTATAAATTATGAAAATATATATGACTGGATAAATGCATAAGTAATCAAGTGTGTCGAGCGTTTAAATTCGAAAATATACAGTACCTTCCTTTATTACAACTTTATTTTAGAGTCCATTTAGAAATCAGAATAAATTCTTAGTTTTTAGTAGAGGAAGAACACATTTGTTCCTTCTCTTTGCTGATTGGCAACAAAAATGTCAGCTCCCATAAGGTATATTTTGAAGGTCTTGAAGGCAATATAAGTACTACATTGTGAGCCTAATTTAATTATTTATAATAATTAAGCAATACTTATTAATTGCAATATATTTTTATAATGGTAACGTGTTGTGCAGTGTATTGTAATAATAGATCAACTTCGACTTAAAAGTCTCCTGCCTTATCGCCCAATGTTTAATTTTCCAAAAGACATCAATCGAAGGAAGTTGTGGATCAATGCCATCAAACGCACGAATTGGACTCCCACCAAAGATTCAAGAGTTTACCAAGTAATCAAAATTAAATTAATGGGTTGTTTTATAAGGATGTCACTAGGCTCTATATTCTAATTATTCAGCTCACTTTGAGGAATCAATGTTTCTGCGGAAGTCTCGAAAGGCATAGTGACATTTGGTACATAATGCAATTCCTACTTTATTTGAACATTCTAAAAAATAAAAAACAAACAAAAGCTCCAAGCTAACCGGAAAAAAAAAGCTGCAAGTATGGATGAAATTGTGAAAAATATGTCTTGATTATTGGTCACATTTTATTATAATTAACTATTTAAATGTATTATTGCCTAATTGTGATTCATTTATAAAATACAAAATGGAAAAAAACCCCTTGGAGATGCATATTTTTTAAATTATACATTGAATATTTTTCTATAATATAATCTATAATATTCCTCATCACTATGTATTTATGAATTACTTATTAGGGTCTAAATAAGAGTATAGCTTTTCATCATTTTTCAGCCTAAAAATGGAGATATATCGAGTTCAAAACGAGATCCAGAATCAATAAAAATACTTTTGTAAAAGTTTTATTAATCATACTTTTATTTTGGGTTTTATTTTATGGGTAAAAAATGACTCTGAACGAGAATACTCCTAAATTACTATAATCCTAGATATTTCAGAAATTCAGATGACTGAGAAATAATGCTGTGATCAGTTTTGGGTTATGCACACATAGATAAATTCCATTATTGTCTTCAATTCATTTGTACAAAATTAACCATCCCTAATTGTTTCCCCAGTGTAATTCATTAGATTTTGAGTAAATTAAATGTGTGTATTTGTGCAACTTTGTGTTCCATAATACCTGTTATGTTGTGTTTACTATGCTTGGAGTTATTGTGTATTGACGAACATACAAATTTTTATCTAATAATATGGAAGATAACACCCATAAAAAATCCGGGGTGTTAGCCTTTGTTTTTCTTGAGCAGAGGCATATGTAGCTACTCCCTCAAGAATAAGAAAACAATAATAACAGATTGAGAAAAATAGAGATATTAATAGATGAGACAGAGATTTTAAAGTAAAGTACTTATTGTTTTTTTTTTTTTTTTTTAAATATGAGCTAAACTAAACACCTGCGATATTTTATTTATTTTATAAAGTGCTTCTTGTTTTTTTATTCTCCTTTTCTTTTCCTTTATACTGTATTGGTACCTATATGATATAAATTAGGGAGCACTATATACAGTGCGTCCGGTGACGTGCTTCCATACACCCATAAATAATTTATGATAGAACCAAAAATGCGAAGGTTCTACACTTTTTTCTGAATTTGAACAGCTCCTTCTTCCAAAGGATAATTTTTTTTTAAATACAAAAATGTATTTATTCATAGACAATTACAATTAACAATTAAGTCTAAACATACAAAAAAGTATGCCTAAAAAAAATTACAGAAGAGACCATTTCAATTGTTGACCAAACAAGACGAAATTTGATAAAGCCTCCCTCATATGGAAATGATATTTTTTTAAATAAAAAACTAAATTTTTTTGTATATATCCCCTTGTTATTTTCTAATGTATCGTATAAAATAAAATTAAAAGATTATGTATAAAAAAAAAAGTATCAAATGACGTTACACTACGTTCAAAATGTAAGGTGCAGCATGAGCCAGTCAAAGTCGAACCGATACTGGAATATATTGTTTATTGATGTCGATTCTTGTACTTTTGTTCCTATATGGAATATATTAAGATAATATAATATATTTTATAAAAAATCTATTAGCTTTAATAAATTAGTAAATTTTCTGAGTTTTTTAGAGTGCAATTGCCGCGTTTTCCAATGATTTTGTGCATTGCCAGTGTGTTACAGTTTGTTATGAGTTCCAAATATCTAAGAGCTTCTTATGGATCAGAAAAAGTGGTTTTAGGCACCAGACGGTGTAAATAAAAGGGGGAAGAGGTGGGGTAGATTATGGATCCAGGTCTGCTACTAATCTTTGTCGTGACCTTATAATATGATAATTATAATCTTTCCTAAGCCAGGGTTTCCCAAACTTTACTATGCCAAGGCCCCCCTACACTAATACATTTTTGCTAAGGGCCCTTTATAAGAATAATGTGTACCATGTATGTGTAGACTGAAAGCTATTCCCATTTTCCTGACACCCCTAGCCTCCCCTCGCGCCCCCCCAACTATGAAAAATGAAAACAATTGTCTGAAGCAATCTAAGTTTTCGGGGCTCCTACTGGAACTTGGGGCACTATGTATAAGGTAGCTGGGGTCCTGTTTGTATCTAATATAATTTCCTTGATCCGAATTTTTGTTTTCAGTGCCTCTTACCAAACTGAGCCTGTATAAAAAAAGAACCGAGACCGATAAAGATTAACTGAGACTGATACCAATAGAACTGCTGAACCTGAACCGGACACAACCTTGGTGCTAAATGATATTCTTATAAGAGATTATAATAAAAGGTTTTCCATTAAGAGCGCTTCAACTATTTTTACATATAAAACGCAAACGGTTAAAGATTTTGTCAAATATATTTTTTCATTACGTATTATAAACATATACATTCATGTATGAGTATCGATTTCTCTAGTATGATCACCACGAACGCATTAACAGAAGTCCAATCGTTGAACCCAATTTTTCACTATTTTTTCGAATAAATTGACCGATATTCTATTCTCTGAGCTCTTCTACGTCGCCGGCATATTGGTGAAGGCCAATGTCTTCATATGACCACAAAGAAAATAATTTAAAGCGTTAAATAGCACGTTCGAGGTTGCCATTAAACTGGTCCATTTCTCGAAAAAACGCGCTCACCCCATTTTCCAAACATTGAAGGCAAAAATAGCTGCAATTAATCCACTGTAAAGTTTTTTGTGTGACAAACGGCACCGTTTGGTTGAAACCAAAGGTTTACCAAGTTGTCATGGTGCAATAGCAAATTTCCATTCACAGTAACGTCGCAATTGCAATCATCAAAGAACAAAATATGGCCCTCCAGCATAAAGTCCACACCAAACTCTATTTTTTAAGAGATGCAATGATGTTTCGTGAAGAATTTTGGGATTACTGCCTGACTAATCACGCATGTTTTTCTTATGAACAAAGCCATTGAGCCAAAAATGATGCTAAGTTGAAGATGACTTTGCTATGAAAATCAGCATTGAATAGTTATTTTAATAATAAATTTGGATTATTTGCAATCGTTGATCAAGTATATATATAGCTCCATGATGAAATGTATACTAATGAAGTTTCTAAGAGTCAAAGGAAGAAAATAAATGTGGGGTCGTTTTTTCTCTTTAACGGAAAAAAATAACTGAAACGTTCCGAATAAAAAACCCTTTATATAATACATACCCAATCAATTTCCATCTATTGTGCTTAAAACTTGGATATCTATTATTTAAAAAACAATAGATTTTATCTTTGAAATAAGAATTTAAGTCTAATCATTATGAACTTCCAGAACAAAGAATCATAAATGCTTCAAAAAAGCCCTCTGAAACTCCGGTTAGGATTTAAAAAGAGGAAATATACAGGGAAAAGGACTATTTGTCATCTAAGTCCAGTCACATTCTATACCTTATGTATCGATAATCATAAAATAAGTCCTGTATATATGGAATAAACTATGTTCAAAGATATAAGACCGTGACGAAATCATTTTGAAAATATAAACATTCAATCAAATAATATGTACATAAATCAAGACTTAAATAATAAATATGGCAGATTACTCTCGTCAATTGGCCTTTTCCAATGGATATAAATATAAAAGTAACAGAAAGGTTTAACATTTTTTTCCCTTTTTTTTTGTCACTTTTTGTGGGGCAACTGTTGCACACGCTGGAAAAAAAGAACTTTTAGAACGCCATTCTAAGGACTATCTCCCAACTTTTCACAAGGTTTAGTCTTGTGAGATTAAACGATGTTCATTATAAATTGACTCTATTATTCCCTAGGAAGTAACTTTAATCTCACAAAATAATTGACGCATCTCTTTGTTCGCACTATTAGTAAAGTTTTTATCTGTAATCAAGGACGTATTGAGGACCATAACACACCCTAACATACTAAATGAACCTGATAATATCACATTCTAACTTTATTTTTAATACAAATACCCCAGGGAGTTCGCAATTCCTGGCAATCTTTGTTGATGTAGTTCTATTCTGAAATAAAGTGCCTCCATTCAAGGGTATAATATATGTATGTATGACCACCCAATATATACATAGGCATGAAAGATAGAAGGTCGATTTTCTTGTAGATTAAATTGTAACCTTCACGGTTCTTCTCCAAAAAAATAAATCATTTGTGGGTATAAGTATTCAAAGTGAGATGTTCTAAGAAATGCATTTTCCTACATAATATGTAAAGTATTATAGTACTTTTTTTTTTGGTTATTGAGTTTCTACTTATGTCAATTCTAAGGTGTGTTTGCAGAATGATGTATATTTTATTATTATTTTGACTTGGTTTTCGAAAAAAAAATTGTAAAATGAAAATTTTGGAAAAAAAATTTAAAAATTGAATTTTAATAGATTAAATTTATTATATAATGCATTGAAAAATATATTTTTTGGAGAAAAGGTTGAAAAATTATATTTCTAAAAAAAGTTTTAGGAAAATAATTTAAAATATTAATTTTCTTGTAATAAGAAAAAATTACTTAATGGGGGGCGGGGCTAGATATAACCCCTCCAGCCCACTTCTTGTGGACGTCCTGATTCTATTTAAGTTTATTTATGTGTCTAATGAACATAAAAACTCATAAAAACAATAACGAACAAAGTAATCTCCCTTTATATTTAAGTTTCTCAAATTAAAAAGATGATTGAAGATAGGAGTATTTAATGTAGAGTAGACCGGGGGACAATTTGTAACAAACCCATTTTCTGGAATCGAAGAACTCAGGGACAGTTAAAAGCCGTAACCGTTCATGGCTTTGAGGGCAGTTGCAACTATCGACGAGTAACATTCAAATTTATTTTCAAGACAAACTACTTTGTCGTAAAAACTTATTAATAAAATAAAGTTTATCTCCACGTATGTATGAAAAACAGTCACAGTGGTCATCGTATATAATGATCATTGGTGTATACCATAAACAGTTCTTTATCTAAGAAATATCATTGTAGTGGTACTAATAAAGTATCCCAGGGGTTTTGCCTGTAGCATCAAATGTGTATTCTGGGTGCACTGTATATAGTGCTCCCTGATGTATATAATATGTATATTTTGATCTAAAAGTAACAATGTAGTCGTATTCATGAAATATTGAAGGCGGGCGCATATAGCATCGAATGTGTACAGAGGTTGGACTGTATATAATACACCCTGATCGTAGTTGTATTAATGTTTTTGTTAGTGAGCACTATAGAGACTAATTTGATCAAACTCTTATTAATGAGAAAAGAAAACGTCATATGAATTGTTATAAGTATTGAGTAGTAACAGTGAGGATTTTCTTGGGGAGTTATCTTCTACGAAATAAATTCAAGCAACAGCAGACATTAGTTTCATCAAATTGAGTAAAAAATTGGTTCAACTATTTCTGCCCACCCTACCAATCTAGTAAGTAATCTTTAGGTATCTAGGTAGTAGTGGTCGATCCATGTATTTTTTCCTCTTCATTATTGTACCAATAAGAACATTTAATAATAAATAAGAAATACAGTTTTGCATTGAAAGACACTGCAGATATCATTGAATCATTCAATTGGAAGAGAGAGCTGAGAAGGATTGAGAACAGATAGTATTTGAGTGTGTCTCTATTACAAATATTATACATATATATTTTTAAAAAGACAGGAAAATAATGCAAAGATGTTAAAGATGATATTGCAAAACTGCAAATCCATAAATTAGATCAAACACTCCCACAATGAACATCAAAGAACTTTCTTTTTTAAGTCTCTTGTGATCATATTTATGTAGTTCAGATCTAAGATCTAAGCTTATAATTATTTTTATTCCTACATATATCGTCTTAGATCAATAGAGTATTGTCTAATGAAGTACTATTTTATGTCCTCCAAATGACAATCTTAATTAAACTATATAATACATCATGGTAAAAATCCATCATGAGGCAGGAGAATTGAGTGGGAATGTTATGAACAAGAATCTATTTATAATATGGTTCACACCTACCCCATGACAACTATCCGCCACTTTCAACCATTCACCCTTAGGATATCCCTCCCCAAGCCATGTATCCACCAGCATTTACCTATTTTCTCAATGATTTTACTCCGTTTCAATGTAATTTATTAAAACTGTAGTATTGTTTCATCTAGGATCTGGGGAAAACTTGAATCCCATTCATGCTATGATCAATATATGTATATATATTTCTTTCAAGAATAATTTTTCTTCCTTATTTTACGCCATGAAACGTTTTTTATTTGATAAAATTATTTTTATTGACAAAAAAACAAACGAAAAGACATAAAAGGTTTAAGTATGTTCCAACCTATTTGAGCATGAGAAAACTCGTCACTGCGAAGGCCACTATAATAAGCAGGATTTGATTGGTCCCCTAAGCCTTGGCCGTTGATGACTTAATTTAGTAGAAATCCCCACTACGTTTCTTGCATGAAATTTATTAGAAAAGTGACCCCCCCCCCAGCTTAAGAAATTTAAGTCATTTTACTTATTTATGCTCAGCCTGTCTAGCGAATGGCGTCTTTTATACCTAGAGTCGAATAATCTCGCCGTTCCATGAAAATTGATCATTTTTACATCTTGTAATTTTTTATTACTTTCTAATTTGAACTCAAAAGTTGCATTGCCCAACAACTGCTCCCAACAACCATAAATTTCTTTCGCCCTCTATCGTTGACTACCTGTACTTCTCAATAACAGAGATAAAAATTGATGAGAGTAAAGAGTTCAATGGGTTTATTGTTCGGCAGGGACTTCCGCAGGATTATAACTATATTTTTTTCAGGCAGTGGCTTGTTCAAATTTGTCTAAAAAAATTTTTATTTAAATTTAATTTAATTTGGAGAAAAAGTTTGAAAAACTGAATTAATTTTTTTGGAAAAAACTTGAAAAATAAATTAAAGTTTTTGAACAAAGTTTTAAAAATTAAAATAAATGTCCTATTATATAGCAAAAATTCCTTAATTTATGGGGGGAATCTACAGTCCTTCCGGCCCACCTCTGCGGACCCCGCCCCTGTTCGGGGAGATAGTTCCTATGAAAGTAAATCTTTCTACATCTTCGATTCTTATTGTATATTTACCTTTAAATACCCTTATAATAATTTGTAATTATTGTATGTTCTTGCCATAAAAGGAAAAGTCTTATCTATTTTATTTTATATTATATTCTTAAAAGCCTTACAAATTCTAAAATGATTTTTTCTTATTTAAGTACAACATACATGTATTTTAATGTAATTACTGAGAAATTACATGCCATATAAATGTACTTTTATTCATTGCCTAACTACTCCCGCCATGACTTTGCAAAAGGAAAGGTCGAATCATTCATTCAATGTGTTGTTTTTTTAATTTAGAATTACCATGAATAATATTCATATCATCCACAATTCTTTAAACGCATGATGGATTCACCGTCGAGGTAAAGGATTCTTTTAAAGTTTGTGGACTTTTTGGAAATAAAGAAATTGGGTAAACCTATATAAGAATATAAGAATTATTGATTGTTATATCTTTCTATTTTTCAAAAAGATTTCCTTTGGGTGCTACATAGGATCCTACCTTGCCCTGAAGGCACAGTAGCATTGTTTGATGAAGGTCTCAGACAATGCCGCCCACTGATGCACGCCTGAGGTATCGAGGTCCTCCAAATATCGGGTAGGGATAGCACAGGCTCTCTTCTCAACTAGTTCCAAAATAAAATAGTCGAAGGGGAATGGTTTAGGGAAGAGGGTGGCAAAATCGACCATTATGTTTTACCCAAATCAACCATTTCTGTCCTCTTTTGACCCAGTTGACCTTGATTACTGTCGAAAACAGTTGCCAATGTCGACGTACAAAAATGGCCTTCCCCCAATTCTTAACATAAATCCTCAAAGTCCAATCACTGTCATTGAGAGCCCTTGTACATGACCTCATCCACTTGAATGGATTTCTGGTGTCCACGTTCTTCATGATCCTGTTTTTCCTGCGTCTTCTGCTGACAGGGTACTTCTCAAGGCTCTGACCTAAAGCCACAATTCTTTTAATTTTGTAAACAAGATTCCGGGAGTATTCTATGCTGACAATTGTTTATTTTTGAAAGTTTTTTTTATTGGATATTAACCGTAATAGTCCATTTAAAACAGCAACCTAGTATTTTAGAATATGCAACATAAAGTAACCCAAATTGATTTAAAGTCAATTCTACGATTTTACCTATCACACTGTACAACGAAAGTTAGAAAATCGAATTTTATCCATAATAATAAGCAAAAGTGCCAAATTTCAGATGGATGAGAAAACGTTTTGTACCTCATTTTTGTAGCCTACATTTCCTGGTGCTTCCAAAAATTCTAGTTTAATACAGGGTGCGTGGACAAAAATCTGCCGCTTCAAAAAACAACAACTACAAGCTTATTTTATAATATTTATTGATAAAATAAAAACGAATATCTTTATTAGGACATAGAGCAGTTATCTCTTTATTGTAGCCGCCGTCTGCGGCCAAACCCCGCTCAATGCGGCTACGAAATTGAGAACAGGCATTTTGGATCTGCGCTGCTTCTATCTCACTGAATTTCTCCTTGATGCAGCTGATGAGAGATTGCTTTGTATTATGGGAGGAGCGGTTGGTCATGTTCTCCACGTAGGACCAGACAAAGTAGTCCCACGGGTTCAAATCTGGTGATGAGGGAGGCCAAGAGAAGAAGGGTACGAACGCGAAAGCATTGCTTTTCATCCATTCTTACGTCCGCTTAGCTTTGTGGGACGGAGCTGAGTCCTGCAGCCACATCCACGGCCTGTCGCTGACAACAGACTTGCCATGGCTCTCATGAAACGCTGTGGGTCCTCGTCGATGATGCTCCTGACCTTGTTGATGAAGGTGACGTCCCGGACAATCCTGGTGCTCTTCTTCTCCTTCTTCTTCCTGTCAACAACGTCCATCGGGTCTGATGACTCCTCCAGCTGCTTCCTGAGACTTCTGACCGTTCTAACTGGCATTGACAGAATGCCAGAGATGTCAGCACTGCTTAGTTTCATGTGATAACTAAGCATAATCTGAATTGCAGCGCACCTACGATCTCTCTCATTGAACATGATTACTTTTCTTGGGCACTTAAAATGATGCTATCCCTACAATAACTGAAGCCTATGACCCGGGAAATTTTTTGCACCAAAAACAGACGGATCAGACATCAGCTGATGGAGTGTTGTCGTCTTTAAAATGTGGCTGATTATGTACATGCACCCTGCAGTGAATAAATTATTTTATTATTAATTGGTATCTTTCTTATAAGAATTTCAAAAATATAGAACAGTGGTTCTCAAACTTTTTTCATTGACCTACCCCCTTCGAAATATGTATTCCCTACACAGCGCTCCACATACCCCCAAGACAAATTGTTCACAGAAATTTCACTCAAATAAAACTCAACTGCCAAGATATGAAGATTTGAAATAATCTTCTGTGAAAGAAATTAGTATAATCTGTGCTCTGTGCAAAAAAAAAAGTGGAAGATCAGATAGTATTTTATCATGAAAAATATAGAAATTGGAGGAAATCTTTTACCAAGAAATTAGGGAAGGGCATACGTTGTATGACATTGCTTTTAGAACTCCAGGAAATATAAATCATGCAAGATGGCTTACGAATGCCAACAAGAGTCTACCTCTGTATGTTTGTAGAGATGATCCTTCCCATAACTTTGTCTGTCTGGTAAATTTTGTACTGCTATTCTATATTCCTATGTGATTCACATAAAATAAGAATTAATAAGTAAAAGATGCGGCAAAGCATATATTTTAAGCAATGAAATTGATTAAAGAATACAAAGAAATATTTCAAAAAATAGTTCCATCAATTATGCAAAGAAATGTTTTTTTTTATTTTCATCAAAAAAATGTTCTTTTTCCCATGGAGAAAATGTTGCTTTTAGAATCTTTTGTGATGTTAGACCCGAGATTAAAAAAACTGTAGGAAGAAAATTTCGATCTTCACGAACTAGTCCTTCAAAATCGTCCCAAATAGCGTTTGAAATACCTATATAAAATTTAATTGTAGTCAATATTATGAAATTATTGACAGAGCCAAAGTAGAGGTGACTGAACCCCCCTTACAAAAGATTTATCCTCGGAGCAAATTGATAGATTCATCAATAATGAAGAGCTACTCATTCCAGAAAAAAGTTATTGGCATACTCCAGCTGTCGAAAGAGCAGTTAAAGTTGTGTCAGAAGTATCATTAAAATATTGCAACGAAGTTACAAGAGATGGTTATATTTTTACAAAACTTGTGTCAAGGGAGCGTATATCTCCGCTGGAGTCCAAAAAACACCCTGATTCTCACTAAATTTTGTTGATCGTCTTTAGATTTTTTGTAAATGTGTATCTATTTCAAAGACGAATAATCGTAGGTATATTTAAATATTTTTGTATGTATTAAATACTGTTTTTCTATAGTACGTATCAACTTTAGATCATTAGCCATTTAATTTAATTATCTATTCACCAAAAAAGGGGTTGTGTGATTAATAATTAATCTGGATGCTATCTAGGAAAGGAATTATTAAGTAGCTACATCAATCCAAAAATGAAATTTTAAATAATAAAATTTTTTGAAAACAAATTCATAAATCATATAGCTATATGATTTTTCTTACTGCAGATAATAAAAAAGTCAAGACCAATTTTGAATTCCCCCATAAACAGAATTCCGACCATTTATGTGCTTAACTAATCAATTAGCATGTTTTTGTCAAAATTAATTACAGTAAGTGAACCATTAAGATATTTGACAAATATAAAGAACAGCTATTCACAAAAAAAATAATTTTCTGGGAAAAAATACCAATATTAATTTTTTTGATCTGCTGCATAATTTCCCCGAATGACGGGGAAAAAATTATACTAAAAATAAAACATTCATTAATTGAAGGGGGCTACAGCCCCTCAAAGCCACCCTCTCCGGACGCTTCTAAATAAAAAGACCATATTAATTAAGTCTGAAAGTCTAGAGAAGCACATTTAAGACTAATTGATGAACAATTAAAATATATGAAATATAAATTAATGGAGATAACTCAAACAATAAAAAGAGAATCGAATCGAAGACGGGATTAATTACTCAGACTTATATAGTGAGAAACATGGAATAACTATGGCAAATTAAATCATATGATGGGGGAAAACTCGCGCAAGGACTAATTATCAATATTATGAGCATGTTGCTCACATGAATTCCTCACAAAAATTTTGACATATCGTAAAGATTCCTCTAAACACGAATAAGATTCTGAATGAAGTGATACCAGATATTTTTGAGTACCTACAAGAAAAAAGATAAATAGATGCAACTTGATTCAAATTATTCAATAGAATTTAAGGATGTAATGAAAAGTTTGATGAAATTGACTATTGCTTGAAAATTTTAGCAGAAGAGGCAGACATTTTCGAAATGAATCTAAAAGATTCGTTAGCTTCTTTAATAATTTGCGGAATCAAGGACGAAGAAGTAGGACTAAAGTTGTTGGGGAAGACTCCACAGCTGAATTTGAAAGATACTCTCATTTTAGATGAACTGTAATAACAGCAAAAAATAATTAAAATAGTCTAAATGGTTTATCTAGTATCAAAGGGAATCAATGCAAATTGAAAGCCAAGCAGAGTGAATATACCTATATCAAAGAAGAGACAATACCCTAAAAAAACGTTGAATGCAAGATAGTTATTAATATATTGAATGCTCATCGAAATTACTTCAAGAATACCGGGCCGTTCAAAATTATTTACCGATGATGTAAATATACTTTTTGAGAGGTTTGGTAGCAACCAATCTGATTGTTTCGTATTGTTACTGTTAAAATAAACAAAAATCCTTCCTGTAAGAGCGTAACAACTTTCAGACGTGATACCATGTCCAATCAGGAAACAAAGAGGATCGAAATTGCAGCCCTCCTCCGAGCGGGAGTGCCTCATAACAACATTAAGGAACAGGTTGGGTCCTCGTTGAAGACAATTTACAACGTTTCCAAGCGCTTGGAGGCTGGAGATGATCTCAAGCATTCCCCTGGGGCTGGCAGGAAGCCCACTGTCTCAACAAGGCAAGTAAAGACAGTGTTCAAGAGGACTCCCAACAGGTCTATTGCCGCCATGGCCAGAAAGATGGGAACGTCGAGATCAACTGTTTCAAAGGAATTGAAAAGGGCTGGAGGAAAGTCCCTGAGGCGTACTGAACGCCCTCTGCTAACTGAACGTCAGCGAGAAGTCAGACTTGAGCGTGCCAAGAAAATCTTGAATTATATCAAGAGCTCATCTGGACGCATCATCATTTTTCAGATGAGAAAACTTTACGGTCGATCCTGTTTTCAACAGGCAAAATTACCGTGTTGTAAGCTTTGGAGATGTTTGGAGATCCCAGGGGAAGGCCATGAAGCCGGTATGGTTCCCCACTGGCCGATTAACAGCGGAGGATTATGTGAAGATTCTGGCCTTCAAGGTCCTTCCGTGGATCAAATCCATAGTCGGCAACTCTCCTTGGGTTTTTCAACAAGATGGAGCACCAAGAAAGCTCAAGAGTGGCTCAAGGACAACATGAACTTTTGGCCAAGGATTACTGGCCCCCTCAGAGCCCAGATCTGAACCCACTAGACTTCCCTATCTAGGCGCACGTGGAGACCAAGGCCTGCAAAAAATGACACAATAACATAAATCCCTTAAAGGCTGCTGTCAACAAGGCCTGGGCCTCCATGGACGCCGATTACATCTAGCAAGTCTGTGGTAGCTTCAGACGTCACCTGACTAGTGTCATTGAGTCCAATGGTGGCTACATTGATTAAATTTGATCACAAACTATTTTATTACTATAAAAATGTATGAATAAATTGTTTCACAAGTCATTCGAAATGTCATTATTGTCCGCGATATGTTCTCAACAAAACTCGGTAAATTATTCTGCACGGCCCGGTAGAAGGACTATTTGTGACATTGATGCTATGATATCAATTGCTGGATCTAGAATATTGAAGGATAATATAAATATGGGCCGTCGAAGATCAACACTTGAAATTAAAATTGTTGGAGTTGATGGATCTCAATTAGATATTGATTTGATTTGAGATTGAAAATGGGTAACTATAGTCATGAAGTGATAGTTTATGGGATAAAGAATATTCTCCTAACCAAATTATTCATCTCACAAAATGTTCATATTAAGTCGGTAATTTTACTTCCTGACTTCTCTTATCCATTCTGAGAATATTCAAAAGAGGTTCACTACTTTTATCACACCATACGGAGGATGTTTGTTCAAGAGAAGCCCAACGGGAGATATCTTAAATGGAGATGCTTAAAACAATCGTTGTGATCTGGGCCTAGAAAGAATCTCAAAAGTACACAAAGTAGTTAATGTGATACACACATTCAGAGAGTTAGAAAAAAAATTATGAGATGTCGCGAATTTGGAATGACGACTCTAAATCTCCAAAGGTTTGAATAAGCTCGCGAGAAAACAGACTTTGTTGGTTATAAAATCAGTAAGGATGGGATTACTGCAGATAATAAAAAAGTCAATACCAATTTTGAATTCCCGGCAGAAAGAAATAGAAGTGAATTCAGATCATTTATGGGCTTAGCTAATCAATTATCATTATTAATTTTTTTTTGTCAAAATTAATAAAAGTAGATGAACCATTAAGAGAGTTGATAAAGATTGAGGTCCACTTTAAAACAATACATGCTATGAAAGTTATGGGACAAATTTGAAAGTGTAATTTCAGAGAAGCACCAAACTTATAAAATATATCTGGAAAACGGTTAGAGGAATAGACGGTTCTTAAAAGCCGTCAGGAAAAATGAAAAAATTCAAGATCGTACTCTGAATGTACCTAATAAATATATATTAATAAAGTAAGGTTTGTCTGCATAAAGTCTCAATATATGAAAAATAGTCGTCACGAGATGTACTCTATATAGTGCTCTCTGATGTATATCATAAACATATTTTGATCTAAATAATGTAATTACAATGAAGAGGTATCTATTAATGAACTATTGCAGGAGTTTACATTTGGAATTGTCCGAAATATATCTCCGAAATGAATAAATTGTGTTATTAGAGTCGGTTTTTTTAAAGAAAGTTTATTTCTGGGAAAATTAATTAGATTGGGAATTTATATAACTAGAATTTAATCATCGTCAGAGCTATCATCATCGTCAGAACTATCACTATCGTCCGAGCTATCACTATCGTCCGAGCTATCATCATCGTCCGAGCTTTCGTCATAGTTATCATCATCGTCTATGCTATCATCATCGTCGTGACTATTACAACACTTGCAAGTTGCTCTACACCAATATTTAACTTGATAATTACTATTGCAATAACCTTGTTTCTTATAACTCGAACATTTCCACAAATTCCAAATATCATGACATCCTAAAATAAGACGTTCAATGTTAACTCAGAAAAAGTTAAGGATAAAAATCTATTGTCTTACTACAAAGACCACATGTTTTCTTGCAATTAGTTTGAACTTTAGGTTTCGAACAATTACCACATTTATGCTCTTTTTTTGCAAATTGAATAACTCCATTTGTCTTGGCAATCCTTTCCTCCTCCACCATCTATTAAAAAGATAACGAATTAATGTTTTTATGTTATGTGAAAAAATTGCATTTCAATACCATCGCAGAAATTACAGGTCTTTCTACAATAGATCTTTGCATAACTGCTTGAACATTTCCCATGCCTTTTATATCTCTCACACAGTTGTTGAGAGAGTATATCTTCACATTTTGCTCCTATATTATAATTATGAATATAGTTGAGACTACTTTGATGTATTTTAGAACAAAGCCAATACTCACTGCATACTTGACAAGTTAGTTTACAATATGTCCTCATAAAATATCCACTGCATCCGTATTGTCTTTTAAAATCTTCACAAACCTTTGAGGCAAAGTTATCTTTGCAAGCTGGCTTACATATCCTACAAGTTTTTGCGCATTCAGCCCTTGTTTTGGAATCATGACAATAACGTGTTCTTGAGGCACAATCTCTTGCTTCATCTCGACATTCTGCAAATAAATCATTGTTTTTTTTTTTGTTTTTTTTTTCCATTTATACTTTTACCGCATATTTGGCACGTTTTTTTGCACTGACAATTCCAATTTGGGTTTGGACAATGATCCATGTGTTGAGCACAATCATTTCTTTTATCGGCGCATCCTACGAATGATTTTTGAAAGTTAATTCAGATCGAAAGTGTTTAAATTATTTCTTACCACAAACACCGCATGTCTTTTGACAATTTCTGTATTCATCTTTTTTTGGACAATTGTGTATATTACAATGATTGGAATTATCTCTACATACAGTTGTTGGAGGTTTAGGTGGTCTTGTTGCTGGTGCAGGTGGCTGAGTTACATCTACAGGTAAAGCAAAAATACACAAAAAAAAATCGTTAAGCTTAAATATGCTAGTTTTCACTTTTCTTACCATTGCATAAACCACAGGTCTTTCTACAATAGATCTTTGCATAACTGCTTGAACATTTCCCAATGCCTTTTAATCTCTACACAGTTGTTGAGTTTGTATATCTTCACATTTTGCTCTTTATTATAATTATGAATATAGTTGAGACTACTTTAATGTATTTTGCGGCAACAAAGCCAATACTCACTGCATAAATGACAAGTTAGTTTACAATATGTCCTCATAAAATATCCACTGCATCCGTATTGTCTTTTAAAATGTTCAAAACCTTTGAGGCAAAGTTATCTTTGCAAGCTGGCTTTACAGATTTTACAAGTGTATGCACATTCAGCCTTTGTTATGGCATCGTGACAATAACTTTGTCTTAATGGACAATCTTGTGTTTCATCTCGACATTCTGCAAATGATTAATTGATGTATTTATTTTTCTGTAAACTTTTTACTAATTTATTTTCAATTGTATTACCGCATATCTGACATGTTCTAGAGCATTGTTTACTCCAAGTTGGGTTTGAACAATGTTCCATGTAACGAAGACAATCATTTCTTTTATCAGCGCATCCTTCAAATGATTTTTAAAAGTTAACTGGAATCAAATGTACCTTTAATTATTTCTTACCACAAATACCGCAAGTCTTTGCACAAACAACGTGCACATTTTCCTTTCCACATTTGTTAATGTCACAATTTGGGGAATGATCATTACATTCAGTTGGTGGAGCTGGTGTTATTGGTCTAGGCCGGGATGTTGGTTTGTCTGATTCCGTTGTTTGAGGAGTACCTAAAATCATCTTTTGAATTATCATTTATCATGAAATAATACAGTTTTACCTCTACAGAGATCGCAAGTCTTCCTGCACATGGTTCCAACATATTTGTCCCGGCACATTTGATGTTGTTTGAAACGCTTACAAGTATTATTCGGAAGAATATCAACACATTCAGGATCTTTTAATAAATGGATACAGTCATTATGAATGTAGTTATCACCTTAATTCTACTTACAACAGGATCCACAACTAACTGGGCAATATTTTATCATGTAAGTATTATGACACGAATATTTTCTTTTTAGATTCACACAAATCTCAGCCTCAAGATTATCTTTGCAATGGGGTTCTTATTTTATGGATGAATAAAATATTATTGATTTGATTGTGGAAAGATAAATTTAAGTGAAACTTACTGCATTTCCTACAAGTTTTAGCACACTCAGATTCTATATTTGATATATGACATTGATGGATCAAATTACTACAGTCTTTTCGATCATCCTTACATACTGTGAATTTTTTAAATGACTTGGCTTAAAAAATTGGTATTCAAAAAACAAAAGAAACTTACTGCATATTTCACACGTCCTTTTGCAATTTTTTCTAACTTCTGGATCCGTGCACTGAGAAATAATAACATTGCAATCTGGTCTTGTATCTCTACATCCTAATTTTTAAAATTTAAAATATATTTTTGACAAAAAAAAATCATTAAATATAATTTGTTATGTATCGGTTCCAAAATTTTGACGTTCAATCCTAAATTCTAAGAAAACTTCCACATTTGACCTCAAAAAAAATCATTGACCAGTGTTTTCATCATAAGTTAATCTTCTAATATAATTTTAATAAGCCTAGTTGAGGCCTTAATTAAGAATAATGTGGACATATTCACGTGTTTCAAAGATACTTAAAGTTTTAAGTAAGTTATTTGTATGATAGCTTACAATAATTCTAAATAAAGTTAGGGATTTTAATGGGAACTTAAAAACAAGGAACGTTTTTCTAGGATACAAAATAGGGAAGAGACAGTACTTGAGACTACGTTGGACGGGACGCATATTAGTCCTGGATGGAGATCCGATACAACAATAGTATATACTTACCACAAGTTTGGCACGTTTTTGCACAATAGTTGTATTTATCAGGACAGCTAAGTTGTTGCTGACAATAAGAGTATGGATATTCATCCTTGCATACGATGATAGGTTTTGTTGTTGTGGTGGTGGTCGTGGTCGTTGTCTCTTTTTCCAATTAACTCAATAATTAGTACAAATAACAGATTATAACCCTAATAAGGAAATACCTTTACATCCACCAAAAGTCTTTTTACAGACTTTAAGAAGATATTCATCCGCATGAGTGACTGTTTGGAAGTATCTACATACATATTCAGGGATGAAATCTTTACAGACTTCATCTATTCATAGAAATGCATCATTTGAAATTATATCTAACAGATTTATAAAGAGAACAAAATACTTACCACAAATGTGGCAAGACTTTCTACAGACTGTTCTAACATAATCATTCTGACACGAATTTTTCCGTATCAAATAGCTACACAATCCTTGATTAATAACATCAAAGCAGGATTTACCTGAAAATATTCAAACAAAGTGTTTCTAGGTAATTAATTCTCTTTAGAGGAAAAGAAAATAGTCTTACTGCAAATTCCGCATGTAACTGGACACTTTTTCCTCATAGACAACTCATTACATTTATGGGGTTGGCCTCTACAAGACGAGTCCTTATCCTCGCAATCTAATCATTAAATTATAATTCCTTATGCTGAATAATTGATTTTTTTTTAAACTTACTGCAAACCTGGCATGTTTGAGGACATTGTTTACGGTAGGACAATTTAATGCACTCTTTTTTGTTCTCGTTACAATCCTTTTTGGTGTCATAACAATCTATGCAAGTTTGTTTGTAGTAAATATAATATAATGAATAAACTTAACATACCACAAGCTTCACAAGTCTTTTGGCAAAGCTTGAGCACTTCAGGTTTAACACAGTCTTCACTCCTACAGAAATCTGGGCTTTTTTTATCCTCGCAAATTTCTTCTGGATCCTCGCATGCCTTACACGTTTCCCTACATATACTCTTGATATAAGTGTTAGAACAGCATCCTGGGTTTTTCAGGATGAACAGCTTGCAATGACTACTTTTGATGTAATCTTTACAACGAGGTTCTAAGAATAAGATATAGTCAGTATGTTAGAAACTAGTGAGGAAATTATGTTTCTACTTACTGCAGCCGCAAGATAATCCACAAAAATCTTTTACATACTGATTGTTGCAGCTATAAATAGCAATAATTTGTCTGCAAGTATCTTTATCATATACATCCATGCAGCGTTTTTCTAAATTGCAATGTATTAATATCAAATTCATGAAAAAACGAGCTGTGTTCAAAAGAGTGGGGACTTTTCAAATTTTGTAGGCAACGAACAGTTGGTATGCTTGTTGTTTCTCTCACCACAAACATATATTTACAGCTTCAACTAAATCATATGTATAGTTTGTTGCTGAGTGGCAAAGTACTTATAACCATTATGCCTCACAATAACAAACTATAAAACAGTAAACATATGTCTAGTAAACTAAAATAAAAAAAGTTGAGTTTGCAAATGTTACAATCCCGCAAAATTTGGAAGGTATCCTTACTTTTTTAACACACCTCATATATCTATATAGTTATCAACATACTACAGACTCCACACGTGAGTGGACATTTTTGTCTAACTTCCAATTTTGAGCAATCATACGAAACCGTTGAGCAATAATAATTATCAATATCATTACAATCTGTAATCAAATGAATAAATAAAGTAGTATATATTATATATTATTTAACTTACAGCAAGTTTGGCATGTCTGAGGACAATTGTTTCTAAAATTATTGTCAAAACATTGATCCTCTTTGTCTATGCAATTGTAGCTTTGATCTTCACATCCTGGGATGATTGGAAAGTGAAAAGGGATCACAAATATACATTTGTATAAGTAGGTTTAATTTTTCTTACCACAATATCCACATTTTTTAGGACAATTTTCGGATATTCTTGGGTTACCGCAATTATCTTTTCGAATATTTACACAATAGCTTTTTTCATTACACTCAATTCCTAGTGCTGGGGTAGTAGTGGGCGTGGTCGTCGTAGTAGTAGTTGACGTCTCACACTGGTTACAATATCTCCGACAATATGTTTTTCCGATATATTGATTGCATTTACCTTGCTTTTTAACACCTATACAAGCTTTGCTGTCCCAAAGATCCTGGCATCTGGAAGCTGAAGTTATTAAATGTAAAAATATCAAATCAAAAAATGGGCCAAAAAACGTACTACAGGAGCCGCAAGTATAGGCACAGTGACTTTGCATGTATTTATTTGTAAAACACATATTTTTATTTCGAAGACAAAATGTTTCGGGTAAGAGATCAATACAATGTGTTTCTGAAATTGAAAAAAAAAAAAGAAAGGCAAATTTAATAAAAGGTTTCAAAATTAAAATAGTTTTATTCATGCAATACCACACGAGTGACAGGTTTTTGCACATTTTTCATGGGTGTCTGGTCGAGTACAAGATATTTGAGATCCTCTACAATATTCAGGGGATTTATCACGACATTCTACAGATATAAAATTTCGAAAATTGATGTAAAATATATACGTAATTAATATTCACCACATGTTTTGCAAGTTAATTGACATTTCTCTCGGAACTTTTCACAGGCACATTTCTCTGGTGTTGAAAAACAATTTGGAATAAGATCCTTACAATCTAATAGAATGAATGCAATTGATCATGGAAGAATACGATAATTACATAATTAATCTGCATATATTTACCACATAGCTTGCATGTTTTGCGACAACGCTTTTGATGATGTTCATTAAAGCAGAAATTTATATCACAATTAGTATCCAAATCCTTACAATCAACATCACCTACAGTGCTCAATAATTATTAAGGAAATCTTTCAAATAAAAAAAATCTTCACAAACCACAAAGATCACAAGTCTTGAAGCAGAAGTTTCGAACATAGTCATTATTTTGACACCGTCCTTCATTTTTATATCTCTGACAAGTATGTGGATTCAAAACATCATTGCATGTTTGTTCTATTAGATATATGAAATATAATACCGTAAAATGAAAATAAAACTGAGCTTACTGCAAGTTTTACAAGTTGCTGCACAAAATGCTTGTACAAATCCATTTCTCTCACAGTCTCTGTAATCTTTAAATCTATCACATTGTTCCTTGGATAATATATCAACGCAATCAGGTCCTGTTTTAAATTAAAATCATATTAATCTTAGATTAATTAAGATGATAATTCTGAAATAACTGACCACACTTGTTACACGTTCGAGGGCATTCATTGGAAATTTTTCTATTATGACATTGATGTTTTTGCGAGGGACAATCTTCCAACAAATCTTGGCAGGCTAAGACATATTAAATATTTTTGGTGTACGTTTACAGAAAACTAACTTTTTATTTAGATTACCACAAACTTTGCAAGTTTTCCTACATCTATTCCTAAAAGATTCTATGTAACATTGTGAAGAATCTTGGCAATGAGCGTATTGATCATCTTGGCACCCTGTGTATGTACAAAAGAAATGCAATAAGAATTAACACCCGTTTTCCGCAAATTTGTTTTTGAAAAGATTGTTACTCACTGCATCGCTGGCAAGTTCTAGGACATCTTGTTGCAATTTTATAATCTCCACAATTTCGAGTGAAACAGGATCTAAAACCATATTCATCATTACAAATATCTAAAAAGTTAAAATCAATATTATGTTTGAAAAAGAGAAAGGTAATAGATTAAAAATTAGAAAATTAAGTGCCAACGAGAAACATCCAATAATTACCACATATGTTACAAGTAGGATTAGGCATAATAATTATTTTAACTGAATCCCTTAGACCTGCAAGAATAACACTAAAATAGTTTAATACATTTTACACTTAAAGTCTTAAATAATAGTTAACATTCATGTATATATTTTTTACAACATTTTATTTTGTTGGTACCTTCTGATGAGATCAAATTATGATAAATTGATTATCATATACATAAGTTTTACAAAAATGATTAAGATTTTAATAGGAAAATATAAACAGACAGATATACTTACCCAGATACACAACTAAACATTTGGTACTTACTTAGATACTCAAATTGAGAATTACCATCAAATTGAAGTTTTGTCTGTACATCCCTTCTAAGAAAAAATCATTTGCATTGAAAATACCTATATTCATACCTGTCAAAAGAACCCTAATGTGATCATTTATCAGCACAATTATTCATAGAACAAGGAAATTTTTTGTTGTACAAATAAATTTTAGGGGCGTCCGCAGAGGAGGCCATCCGGGACTGCAGTACCACCCCAAAAAAGGAATTTTTGGTTTTTTCTAGAAAATTTAATATTTTAAATTTTTTCTCCAAATATTCATTTTTTTGTGTACTGCTATGGATTTTTGAAACTTTTCTTTCAAATAAATTTAATTTTTTGACAGTAGCAGTAGATTTTGTCACTTTTTTTTTTTTTTTTCAAAAAAAGGTTATATATTTTTAACAGTCGCAAATTTTTGAAATTTTTGGTAATACTTGTGGATTTTTGAAATTTTTTGATAATAGCTGTGGATTTTTTTTTCCAAAAAAATTAATTTTTGACAAAAACCAATATATATATATATAATTCAGCTGACGCCCCTGTTTTTATGCTCTCTAAGCGACATCATTTCTTTAAATATAAACTTTAAGTCTTGAGAAACACTTACAAGCTTTTGACGTACCTCCAATTTCATCATCTTTGCAAACTAATAAAAAAATTTTTAAAAATGAGAATAATTTTGTATCGCAAGAATCACTTGTAACATGAAATTTACTTTTGCCTAAAGCAATTGTCGGGAATTTTGGTAGAGTCAGTATTCCATCAGTCAAGAAATACCGAATATTAAGAGGAAAAATGTTTTTGATCAAAATAGCGCCATATTTGCCTTCAAATTTGTTCACAAGTCTTTTAGCTGAAATTTATTCATATACTAGGTAAGTATGTATGTAAATACGTACTTCAACAACTTACGTTAGAGTTTATATGAAGCTTGACACACAATGAATTTTTCCTTTTTTTTTTAATCATTTTTTATTTGGACATATTCTAGAAATTTTATATTTTTTAACAATTTATATTATCCAAGATACAGAATGATAATCGTCGTAAAAGAAATGTTACAATTTAATGTATTTTTATATATGCAGGACCAGTCAACATAACAGCAATCTAGAAATAATTTTTTTCAAACTTAATTGTATGTTTACAACTGGTGCACTTTCAAAGTAGACAAAATTGCTTATCACAATGAAATAATGAGAAATTGGTTAATTTTATTGAAAGACCATATCAGGGATTATATATAAGTCTTTTAGATATTATAATGGTTTTAAACTATAACTAAAACTCTTGGGTATCTTAACTCATCCCCTTAATTTGAATACAAAGCCTATAATTGCCTTAAATATGTTTATTTAAAAATGGATTGTGTGTATATGTACAAAGTAAAAAAATTCAATATAATTTTCTCTTTTCCGGATTTTACAATCATTAATTATCCTTCTGGATCTTTTTCATAAATGTATCAAAAATTTTAAAAAACTAATGTATGTCTTCATTTACTAATCAATAGTATTGTTCGATATCTTGTTTAAAATAATGCAGAGTTTTAATTTAGAAATTTTAAAATAAAGTTGTATAATTTATTTGAAAAGCATTTGACACTTTTAAGATTTGATGGAACTTCCTTCTGATTAGTGAGCTAGCCCACCAGGGCGTCCGTAGGACTATATATATAAACTGTTTTTGGATTTGTTTTTTCTAGTTAAAAAATTAGGGAAAAAATTAAAAAATTTTGAAAAAAAATTTAGGAATAAAATTTAAAAAATGCACTGTAATTAACACAAAATTTCAATTATTAATTTTTGGAAATTTTTTTTGAAAAATCCACATTTTTTACTAAAAATTAACTTTTTTGTGAAAAAATTTGAAAAATCTACATTTTTTACCAAAAATTAAATTTTTGTGAAAAAAATTTCAAATATTAATTTTTTTGACCAAAAATTTTAAAAATTTATAGTTACTCACAGAAAATTAACTTTTTTGGAAAAAAATCATTTGTTTTGGAAATGTCCCTGAACACTGTTCATGAACTATAACCAATTATTGATTGAATTTAAAAATGATTGTTACGTTACCCATCATAAAAACTTTCGAGACCGTTTTCTCTTAATCCTCTGGCTAGGTTACTCCAACACTCATTAGAGTAAACTACTGTCTGGTAAAGTTTCATCAAGATTTTCAAAGTTTGTAGGATCATCTTGTGAGTTGGATATCTAGAGCATCAACCAGATGATTCCATATATGCTGATGGTAAATATTGCTCGTTTTCAAGCTATTTTTCACTAAATATATGTAAGCTTACGTATACAGTTTCAAGATATATTACGGCAGCTTTGATGTTCCTTGTTGCAGTGACATTTTTCGAATTAAACATGCAACACATCCTCTTTGTAAAATCCGTGTTGAAGTGACAATCATTTTGTAAAGTGTGTGGTTAATAAAGTATTATTTATAGTTTTTAAATATATGTTTCAGATGTATTTAGATCCATGTGTAATCAAAAAATTCCATCATAATTATATTTACTTTTGAATATTTAATATTTATTTTTGAGGAAGGAATTTATTTTATAAATAATACCTTTTGTCAATGTGAATGAAAATAGTGAGCTGAGTGTTGGAATAACCTAAATATCATAAACTTTTTTTCATTTGTCAATTTTCTACAGGAATAAATACACGCAAAATAAAATTTCGGACATAAATAAATTATAAAATCCTTCTAAAGGATTTTTGTACATTCCTTTGAAAATTCAATACTAGTGATGTGTTGGAAAACATCAAAAAAGTAAAAGACTCTTCAAAATAACCCTTGGTATCCTCTGTGGAGGAACAGTTTGTGCTTCAGCAGGGCCTCAGGCAAAAAAAAATCTATCCTTAGTTAAGAGCGTTTTTTTAGGGGCATGGTGTAAAATGGCTGCAGCCCTTGCTCTTGATTGGGGCCCCACTCTCTGTAGAATTTTGAATAAAAATTACGAGCATCGAAAAAGAAATACTTAAAAATTTAGAATTGACCTTTTCTATAGAAGAAATGTCCCTAGAAAAAATAAAGTTTTCTGAAAATAGTCATTCAATTAGATATACATCCATAGTTTATATAAAAATACCATTAAAATAAGTAAGGATTGACGATGAAATAATCAAAATCATTTATTAAAAATATCTACTGGTTATTTTTTTTTATATGAAAAAGTAGGCCATTTGAAAAAAGAAAGGGCGAAACTTCGTCAATGTGTCTGCCGACTTGAAAGCTTATGGACTCCCCCTATAACCGGCGCCTATCATTGTGCCACATCGTGGAGCCTGAAGGAAGAAAATCAATTACAATTTTGTTACATTTTTTTATTTCCTATTGTTGGCTGTAAATATTTACTGATTCAAAACTCTCCTTATTCATAAGATAAGCTTATTTATGATTTTCTAAAGTAAACACCTTCAATTTTATATTCCATATACAACATTTTTGAAATCCATTTATATTAACACCTGACGAATTTAGTCCATAATTCGAGTTTATATGTTTTTATCTAAGTGAATCAATACGTATCCTATTTTTTAACGATGAATTAAGAGAAGTATTAGCCAAATCCTTCTTATTGGAGAAAAAAAATCAAAAGAATATTCAAAATAAGAAAAATTGTCACAGATTTTTGCCCTTGGATTGAGATGGTGCTTTCCCCATTGTCTTTACCTCTATAAACATTAGAACCACGATTTCCCTTTGGGTGTCTAGAGAGATAAACATTTTATATGCTGTCAAAATGAATTTATAGCTTAAAAAATATTTTAGAATAATAAATAACTTTAAAAAATTATTTTTTAGGCTATTTTTTATAATGAATTACTTTTTACTCTGCGATAAAATAGAATTTTTTTCCTTGTGATCCAAAAAGAGGAATTTATAGACTCTAAAAAATGGAATATTACTCAACCTGTGGAGCTGTTTATTTGAGTTTAGTATTGTTTTTTTGTTTTTTTGCAAAATTTAAAACAATATGTTAATTATGTTTTGACAACTTAATTTTTTCTTTGTCAGTTTTTATAGCAGTTTAGAGACAGATACAGAAAAAATTAATGCTTTTAAATCTGGAAATATGTACCTAAAAACTAAATTTTATGCTATGTTCTTTTTTTTTTATATTTCAAGGCGAAAAAACACTAAATCATGTACAAGTTTGGAGATTTAAATTGACAGAAGAGGAAATTTTGTGAACTTCTTTAATGCAGGAATATTTCCAAATTCACAAATGAGCTTGGAAAATAATTATTTTATGTATCATAGGTCAAGGATATATCACAAATAAGAGATTTTACTCAAAAAAGAAGGGATTGGTAACGGAATAAAATGTCCCAGTTGAGGTATTGTAAAGCCAACAAGAAAATATAATGTTGTATTTAAATTTCCCCCCCCCCCAAACAGCTGGATTTTTGTCAACTGGGATGTTGATATATAACACTTTGTAGGTCATGACTCTTTTTGAATCTAAATAGTTAATGTGATTATATATACCGGTAGTTGCATAAATACGCGGACTAATTTTTAAACGCTTATATCTCGAGGTTCCGTGACCGGAAATGAAAAATTCCAGCACAAGTAGCTCGGTAAATCTTTTGGCTTTGCTTTTGATTTTCTTCCTCGCATCAAACAAAGTCGTTTACGATTAATGACGAGGCCAAACGCCATATGGTTGCCACTCTCCTCCGCGCCAGTAGGTCTGTCTACTTGGAGATAATCAAGGACACTGGACTATCCAGGACTACTGTGTTCAAGGTCCAGAAGCTTGTCAAGGAGGGAAAAGATATGAAAGACCTGCCCATACCTCTGGAATGACTCAGGATTGGCTCGCTGCCAACATGCCCTTTTGGAAAAAAAGCATTTGACCACATCAATCACCTGATTTGAATCCCCTTGACTACAGTGTGTGGTGGCAAATTGAGAAGAAGGCCTGTGCTACCCGCACCCCGAATTTGGACTCATTGAAGGGCAGTGTCAATGAGCAATGGGCAGCCATGGAAGACTTTAAATCATCAATGTGTGCAAGGCCTTCCACGGGCACTCGGAGGGTGTCATAGCAGCTGATGACAGTTATATTCAGTAACTATATTAAATTTTATACCAGAATAAATCCTCTATTATATAATTCTCAAAAAAAATACGTCATACGAGTTTTATTACACATTTATTTATTTGCGACAAATAGTCCGCGTATTTATGCAACTACCGGTATGCATAACATATATACGTACCGTCAAAACTCACCAAGGGTAAAAACATACCGAACCGAACTGTGGTACAACACTGTACCGTACCATCCCTAAGTTTGTCAGAATATATGTACGTTTGATTGTATACTTTCATTTATGTGTTCTCGTTTTTTATTCACTTTTTTTCTGAATGGCGTAGGGATTAGTTTATAGCAATAGTCATTGAATGTATCTTTTATCAAGAAGAGTCACCTCGTATATATTTTATTATCAGAGTCTATGTACATCCTTTTAAATAAGTAATCCCTCCCAAAGTGAATTCAGTGTAATCGTCTCCTTTATTCGCCTTGCCTCCGGTCCCGTTACGTCCGTATTTTAAGTAGTAGGGTTCATGGAATACATCAAGTGGCAACGAAGATGGTAAAATTATTACCCAGGCTCATGCTCGCGGAGCTGAGATATGAATGTTCCTAGTTGGAACATGGAAGTGAGAACGAGTTAAGGGGAAAGAAGAAAATGGAACTCGTGGTATTGGTGAACGATTACATCGAGGGTTGTGGCTATGATCCCAAGTCCTTCGATTTTAGTGATGATACTCAAGTCTCTAGAGATGGTGCGTCAGGCACGACGGGATAGCTGGGGTTACGGAAACCTTCTCCATTCGTGATTGATGGTGCGAGAAGGGGCCATAGATGGTCGACATGGTGGGACGAGTTTAAAATGTACGTGTCCCTGTTTGGGAAATGTCCCAGGAACGGAAAAAGTATCTCCTGCTTCACTGTACTAGGAAACAGGTCCAGCAATGTTACAACACTATACAAATTGTGTCTTTACCTGAAGAGGACGTCTTCAACTCGACGGTAAGGGCAATTTGCAATGCCTTCTCCCCAAGGGAAAGTCTGTTGTTTGAACGTTTTCTTATAGTCATTTCTGAGAGATCTAAGAAATAAGAATATAGTTTGAACCTGCGGTCATATTAAAAAGAAAAGAAAAAATGCAGTACCTATATGTATAGATTTATATAAAAGAGATATATAAAAATGAATGAAATTGGGAGGCACATTATATAAAATAATGCATGTGACTTTAGATTAGGTTTAACAACGAGCGTGTACTCCCTGGCTCAAGACGTCATATTATTATTTTTTTCTCAAGTAGTTATTCGCCTTCTTATATTCTTGAGGAGAGAACATCTATGTATCAATTAATTACTTGTGGGTATTATGCTATTGAAAAACAGAGAGTAATACTAAGGATTTCTAGACAGTTATATTCTATATTTTTAAAGCAAATGGTGTCTGTTCGTCGACCCCTAACAGAGGCTTCACAGGGGAAGATATTGAGGGGCTGTAACCCCCCTCCCAATTAAGAAATTATTGCTTTTTACAAGAAAATTTAATTTTTGAATTTAAAAAAAAATATATAATATTTAAATTTAATATTATTTTCCAAAAATTTAATTTTCTCATAATAACAATACATTTTTGAAATGTTTCTCAGATCAAATTAATTTTTGTGAACAAATATGTTTTTTTGAAATTTTTTCCCCAAAAATTCAATTTTCAATTTCAATTTTTTTTTTTTTTTAATTTAAAAAATCCATAGCTATTTTCAAAACATTAAATTTAAAAAATCCAGAGTTGATCATAAAAAACTGAATTTTTTTGGAAATCATTAAATTCAAATATAAAATGTTAAAAAAAAAATTCCAAATACTAGATTTTTCGGAGACAAATTTTTATTGAAAAAAATTTGAAAAATTAAATTAAATTTCAAGTATTAAATTTTTCTCGTATGAATCAAAAATTCCTTAATTTGGAGGGGGCTACATCCCCTCCAGCCCGACCTTTGCGGACGCCCTGGTAACCACTAACTTTATTCAGGCTAATAAGATGAAGGAGATAATCAACGAATTTACGAAACAAAATGAGGCTTGCATGCATTTGATTCTTGATAATTCTGGATGTCTGTTGTCTGCATGATTTAGAGTGGTATGAAAAATGTGTAAAAGATAATAACATTTATATTTTGGATTTTATCAACAATAAAACTGATCCATATTTAACTGAATTGTTCTTTTCATAATTTGAACACATACCCTCACACACATTTAATTATCCGGTATGTGTATTGGCAAGCTGAAATGGTCGTAGTGCTTGAAATAGGCTGTGACGTCCCTAATATCAGAGCTCAGTTACGTCCATGTCAAACAACCTTTACATTGTGGCAACAATTAGTTCATTGCCCCTCGAGGTAAAATTTAAAATATAACTCCTAAAGTTAGAGAAAAATAACCCATTAATTGATTGCAAAGATTTTTACCAACTAATAACAGCAATGAAGGTCTTTCTGCTTCTCCCTGGTTTTTTTCTTTACAGAAAATAGTATACAAAAGAACTGGGTTTGTTCCAGATCAGAACTGTTAAAATTTAGATGATGCTCCGTTAAGAACGACAAACTGTCATAGGAAGGAACCACATAGAATCCAGAACTGCGATTTAAGCATCCGTTACATCACTAGTTGGTACCTATAGAAAATATTGTATTCTTTTGTGTTATTCGCAACAAGCTTCGCCCACGCTCTAAAATAAATAAATAAAAGTCATGTTACAAAATTGTTTTTTTGAGATTGGGAGAGGGGATATCACGATTTTTTAATATATATATTTTTTTATAATTTGTAAAAGTTAGTTCATATTTAAAAAAAAAAATGGTATATTAGATATTGATATGCAATGCCGGCTTCCATAGAGAAAGAGTGATCCATTAGATGACGATTACTTCAAATATAACTTGATCCAACGCCATCATTTTAGACAGGGATGGAATAATCCAATTAAATAACTCATGTAGTATACCTGCATAGAGAAGCTCATTAATAATAACAGATATAATCGTTCTTTATTAAAAGGGGGGAGGGAGTAGATCTTTGGGAATGACAAATGATTTTTCCAATCAACTAATGCGTAAAACTCACAAGGCCATTATAAAATTCTTCAAAAGGACAAACAAATACAAAAGGTCACATGGTATAATCCCACCAGTATAGAAATTTGCTCAATATTTTGGGGTAAACTATAGATTTTTCTACTTACTGAGGATATATCTACAAATAGAGATGGGCATTTTGTAGCGAGCAAGAAGAAGGCAGGAGTGAGACAAGACTTGAGATACTACTTAGTTTTGTATTGGTCCTTATTTAGAATCAATATTATATTTTTATGATTAATGCTCTTAATACATTTTCATATATATTATTTTAATAAAGAATTCAAAGGAACGACAGTTAAGCGCTGGTCTCAAGAACTGACGCCCTTAAGGACCAGTCCTAAGACTGAGCTGGACTAGAATGAATATACAAGGGTAAACACAACGCTAGTAGTAATGAATTAAGAACCTAATTATCATTAGAACTGGGCATACATTTGCCCAAAATGAGCAAAAACCGAGTGTAATTTTTTTTAAATATCAAAATTGAGCATTTTATATTTAAAGAAAAATACAATTTTATAAGGATAATTTCAATTAATGAGCTTTGTTTAATATTTATCATAATTTATTCATAAATTTTGCCATATTAGATCGACAAATCAAGATTTTAGACAGGTTTTCTTTTGTTTTTGCCTTTGAACTGTATTGATAGTTTTAAAGATTCTAAAAGACTTTTGGCATGATCTTTAATTAAATGGAGGCATCTCATCATGACAACACCTGATTCCAACTTTCTGCATATATAACGGGTGGCCATCCAGCGGTTGCATTTTAAACTACCACTTTTTGGACGTCTGGGAGCTGTAGTAACATTCTCATTGTGTCTAATATTTTGTAAAAGGTCCCCGGTTTACGAAATAATTAAGTATATGCTCAAAGAAAATTGGGCAATACTGAAGACTTACTTCCAAAATGGAAAGTCTTCAAACGGAACTGCAATAAAATTACGCCGGTAGAAATAAAGTGCATTCCAGGCAGTTTGTGGATAAATTTGTGAAGCGTGTGCGCGAAACTGTTTCGTTAATGGATTGGATAAAACAACGCGTTCCCGTGTTCGTCCAGTGCGCTCAATCGAAAACATTGCTACTGTTCCCGAAAGCGAAAAAACAAGCAAGGAGCTGTCGTTACGGTCAACTTTGAGCACTATCGGGCCATGTTGGAAGATTTTTTGTTTCCCCAAATAGAAAAGGAAGGCATCGATGACATTTGGTTCCACAGAATGGCGCTACGTGCCACACAGCCAACGTTACAGTGGATCTTTTGTGCACTGTCTTGGACAATCGCATCATAAGCCGAAACGGCAACGTCAACTGGCCACCTCGTAGCTGCGATTTGATTCCGTTGGACTATTTTTTGTGGGGAATCGTCAAAGATAAAGGTTACGCCAACCATCCAGAGACGATTGACGATTTGAAACACGAAATTGGAGTCGCCATTGCAGCTATTGAAGCTCACACAATCAAAAATGCATTGAACAATTGGGTCGACAGAATGGGCTACTGTAAGGCCAGCGACGGCAGTCATATGAATAAAGTGGTGTTGCATTATTAACCGGAATCTTGAGGCTTTCCAATAAATAAAAAAATATTGAAAATATTCATTCGTCTTTTTTTTATAGCAATATCAAAAAGAAACTATTGACTATTTCAGTAATCTTGCTCCATCTCATGTTCGATCATTGCATCATAGATATGATTTTACCTCCAAAATGAGAGCCTAATAAAAGAGGATTGTTGCAAGTGGATTTTTTCTCGAGAATATCATAGAAACGTCTGTAGCTAAAAGCTCAGCCTGGGAAGGCTCTAGAGACGCAAGTACTCCACTGGGTCATCACGTCATAAAAAAGGAAGAAAAGGGAAGATCATATACTTAAAGTTGTATATACACTAAGCATTTTTTAGCGTGCGATTTTTTTATAGAACACCTGAACAATGTTTTATTTTTATTTCCTCAAGCTGTAGTCATTATTCTTGAGGAGAGACCATCTAAGTATTGAATAGTTACGTTAGGATTTGTTGAAGAGTTATCTTTTATATTAATAAATCAAAATTTGTCTTGGAACCGAGGCCGAATTACTCAGAACAATGCTGGGTACTGACGCTGATATACGTCTACTAAAGATAACATCGTATCCACAACATAAAAATGTACTTTGTTATCTATTGTCAAATAACAATAATATACAAAGTCCTTATTTTTTTGTAATAGTGTATTGTAAACTATAGAGTCTCCATGAATATAGTTTTTTTTTAATATAATAACGCAGTTTGCAAATATGAAGTATCATTCTAACTTTGCATCGTTGAATTTGCAATCGTAACTTCATTTTGACTAATACTTTCAAAACTATTTATTCTCTGGTTCACAGAGAGTTTTTAATTTAGTATTTGTACTTAGATTTTTCAACTTTAAGTCGTTTCAATTCTTTTTAAAAATAATTCAGAATTTTCACATTGTATGAGACATAAATTTATAGCACATAATTAAAAAAATTTCTTTTTTGTTGTTCATCTTCTGATCAGATTAATACATTTGATTAATAACATGAGTAATAACAGATTCAATGAAGTAATATATATTCTTCATTACTCAATTAAAAAGTAATTTCGTTACATATTACTTATTACTTCATTAGAAAAAGTAATTTCTTTACATATTACTTATTACTTCATTAGAAAAAGTAAAGGATTTATATTTTTAGCTCTATCTTTTTTGAGTTGGTAATCTGAACATTGTTTTTATCGTCCTAACCAGTTGTCATTATAATTTAGTTCCTGAGAAGTCAACTTCCTTTCCAACTACATTCAACAAATGATTGATATATACAAAACCAAAATGAACAATTATATG
Source organism: Lepeophtheirus salmonis (assembly GCF_016086655.4). Lineage (NCBI taxonomy): Eukaryota > Metazoa > Arthropoda > Copepoda > Siphonostomatoida > Caligidae > Lepeophtheirus > Lepeophtheirus salmonis. The sequence goes on along the minus strand of NC_052132.2, from coordinate 33,735,877 downwards.
TGCTCATAAAAAGACGGAGAGTAACTCTAAGGATTTGTTGAGGAGTTTTAATTGTAGATCCTTTTTGGACTCACAGAGTATAACTAAGGATCGACATTCTTGTTTATTTC